>NW_028234437.1:6673891-6676391 GCF_977035675.1 Penaeus japonicus
TTGGTATATATATATAATGAATATATATTACTGATATATATATATATATATATATATATTATATATATATTAAATAAAAAATATATATATATTGTGTGCATATATATATATATATCTATTATATATAATATATAGAGAGAGAACAGAGAGAGAGAGAGAGAGATAGAGAGATACAGACTTTATATATATATAAAAAAAAAAATATATTATATAATATAAAGAAATATCATATATGTAAATATTTATATGTATATATATAACATATATAATATATATAAAATATATTGAATATAAATATATATAAATATATGATATACATATAATATGTGTAGCGATACAAAGAGAATATATATATATATATATATATATATAGAGTAGTGGTGAGGCTGCTATATATATATATAATATATATATATATATATACAGTATATATCTGTAATACCTATAACTATGTATATATAAAATATATATATCTATATATATATATATATATATATATACATACATGCATATATAATATATAATAATATATAATAATATACATTTTATATATATAATATATAATAGATATCAACTGTATATAAAAACAATTAAATATGTTTACATACATATAAATATAAATATAAAGATATAAAGAAATATATATATATATAAATATAAATATATACAAATAACCATATCAATATAAACATATAAAAAATAACTATAATATATCATAAATCTATATAATATAATAAAGAAAGTACAAAATATACATATAAATAAAATATTGTATAGAATAAAATGATATAAAAATATCAATAAATCTCATATAAAATATATCTATATATCTATAACTATAAATATATGCATAATATAATATATTTATATGTGAATAGTATATACCATATAAATATAATTATAAATAATATATATATCTAATATATATATATATATGCAAATTATATATACCTATATATAATATATACATATAAATATATATAGTAGATATAATATATTATCTAAATATATATATAGATTATATATATAGCTATATATAGTATTATATATATATATATATATATATGTATATATATATAAATATATATATATATATATAATATATATATATATATATATATATAGTTTACCTATATTGAACGTTCTCATATAATATATATATATTAATATATTATATATTATAATATATATATAAATATATAATGCTATATAAAAATATAAAAATAAATGTGTATATATAAAATATGTATATTTATATATATATATATATATATATATATATATATATATATATATATATATGTACGTATATATACATGATTTCTATATAAGTCAGATATAGAAGGTTATGTGCTTCGGTAACTTACGTCAATGTATTTGATGTTGGCTCCGTAGTAAAAATGGCTCTTTCCGCACTCCTGCACGAGAGGAATGAGCTTATCCGGCCGGTCGAGGCGAGCTACTGCCTTGTTGACGAAACCCATGACCCTGTGAATGGGAAAATCAGGATTACAGTTGCATGCAATGACGTTTCATATCTCTGTACATGAGAGGGAAACCAAGATTAATAGGGCGATAGCTGCATACCATCAGCTGTTTCCCTAGTCATTTTCACTTCCTGAAATGCATTGTTTCGCATTTTTTTTTTCATACGGATTTTGCAAAATATTATTGGAAAGGTTGCCACGTACCTTCGTCCTTCGAGGTATGTTTGAAGAAGGAAAATATACGAAGCTTAAAAAGTACTACCGCATCGTCATTGTCCTTCGCATCTTACGGCAGTCGTATTTTCACAATGACAAATGACAATGTCAAAGGATTTGAGATCCGGTCGTATTAACGAAATGACGCGCTTCGGCTCCAAGCAAATCCAAGCACACATCCCGATGCGGAAGTCGAGCCTTAAAGTCCTCGAGTTGGACCACAGTTGATATCAGGAAGGGTATCAGGTCAAGCCAGGGCGTTACGGCTAAAATCAAACTGCCCCTGAAGAGGACCACCTTATCTTTGAACTTATCTTTATCTTATCTTGTGCTCTGGACTTCTAACCATTGTATCCATTCACGTTATTAGACAGAGGAACCTATGGGGAGATGGTGACATAATGGAGTGATTATTCTATTCATATTACGTCACCACGCCGGCGGAATGGGAATAGAATGAATGGAATTATGCTGGAAACTGAGTTAGAGGACGAGGAAATTGATTAGTGGCGTTGCATTAGGAAAATGGCTGATATAATCCAGATCATAGAGAGAGAATTGAGCTATTGGTAATTTTCAGCAGATATTTTGGAGTAAAATACACCATGAAGAGAGGGAGAGGTGGGTGAAAAGATAGATAAATAGATAGAGATAGATAGATAGATGAACAGAGAGAGAGAGGTAGAGACAGAGAGATGAATAGATTGATAGATAGAGAGAGAGACAGACTAACCAGTTATATAGAGATAGATAGAGAGAGAGTGAGTGAGAGAGAGAAAGGGAGAGAAAAAAGGAAA
>NW_028234437.1:6688891-6693891 GCF_977035675.1 Penaeus japonicus
TTATGTTTGTTTATAGGTATAATATATATATATATATATATATTTTATTTTATATTATATAATATATATATATTCATCACACATATATATGTATGTATATATATATAGATATTTTATATATATATATATATAACATATATATATATAATTGTTATATAATATATATATATATATTACATACATATAGATAATATATATAGATATATATATATATTTATTTGTAGATATATTTTATAGATATATAGGTATATGTTTTTATTTATACATATGTATACATATTTATATAAATATTTAAGATTTATGTATAATATTATTTAGATTTATTATATATATGTATATATATATATATATTTATATATAGATACTTTACTTTATTTAAATTTTATATTTATTTTATATATTTATAATATATATAGTATATATATATATATTAAATTTATTTAATTGTTATATGTATGGAGAGGATATAAATATATTTATATATATTTATTTACTATTTTATATATTTTTATATAATTTATTTATGTATATTACAGCACTCCAAACCTCCACATATATATAGATTGATATAATTTTTATATATATATATTTATATATATATTTATATATATTTACATATATATATTATTATACAAATATATTAAATTTATATATAATTCGTATATATATATGTATATATATGTATATATGTTATAGATATTATTATATTTACAAATATATAAATAATATATAGGTATATATATATGTATATGTATGTTATATATGTGTATTGATATGTGTATAATATAATAGATATATATATAGATAATATATATATATATATTTATAGATATATATTATATGTATGTATATATGTTTATTATATATTTTTATATATATATATATATATATATATTTATATATAATATATATATTTATGTATGTTTGTATTATGTACATATATATGTATTATACCTATGTATATATATAGTTATATACTATATATATTTTTATATTTTTATATATATTTATATATATGTATGTTTAGATGTTTATATATATTTATTATATAGATATATTATATATAAATATATAATATATTATATATATATGTATGGATGTATATGTACTTATTTATGGTATTACTATGTATATATATATATATATAGATATATATATATATATATATAATATTATATATATATATATAAATAATATAATACATATATATATATATATATATATTATATATATATATATATATATATATAAATATATAATTAAATTGTATATATATATTAATATATATGTATATATATATATATATATATATATAATATATATTTATATATAACATATATATATTTTATATTTATATATATATATATATATTTATATATTATATAGGTATGTATTTATATTTGCATTTATATTTAAGATTGTGTATGTTATGTACCTATATATGTAGAATGTTTTTATATATATATATATATATATATATTGTTATATATATATATATATTATATATATTATTATATGTTTATATAAATAGTATATATTTATATTATATATTTATATATAGTTTTATTATATATTACATATATATAATCATATATATAAATATATATATATATATTTAAAATTTATATATATATCTATTATATAGATATTTATAATATATATATATATAATATGTATATATTATATATATGTTATTTATATATATATATAGAGATATTTTTATATATTAAATATATATATATATATATATATATATGTGTAGGTATGTTTATGTAATATATATATGTATATATGGATTTATATAAATGTATATATATACATATACATATATATATATATATATTTATATTAGATATATATATTTATATTATATATATATTATGATATATATATATATATATATCTGATATATATATATAGATTAAATTAAAATATATATACATTTACATTTATTTATTATATATATATATATATATTATATATATATATATATATAATTATTATATATATATATATGTGGTGTGTGTGTGTGTGTATAATATATTATATCTATAAATATCTTATATATATATATATATATATATATATATATTATATATATCTTATATTATATATGTTATTTACATATAAATATATATTATATATTATATAGATAGATTTATATATATTTATATAGATGTGTATGTATATGTAAATATATATATGTATGATGTATATATATAAATGTATATATATAACATATACCATCTATATATATATCATATATTTATATATATATATATAGAATATATATATATATGTATATATATATAATACTAGTTATATATTAGATATATATATCTAATTAAATATTTATATACATATCATAATCTATATATATATATATATATATATATATATATATAGATTTATATTATATATATATATCTAATTTAGTGTGTGTGTGGTGTCGTGTATACATATGATATATATATATATATTTATATATATATATATATATATATATATATATTTAGATATATATATATATTAAATATGTATATACATATCAATATATATATATACATATATACATACATATTTATATATATATATATATATATATATAGATATATAACATATAATTATATCTTAATAAATGTATATTATATATTTATAATCTTATATATATTTATATATATATATATATATATATATGTATATAGACAGAATATTACTATATTATATATCTTTATATATATATATATTATATATATATATATATGTATGTATTTATATTGCTTATATATTTATATATATGTGTATGTTTATATGTACATATTATATGTATATATGTTTATATATTATATAATATATATTATATAGATGTTTATATATATATATATATATATATATATATATATGTTATATAAATATATATATATATATATATATATATATTATATTTATATATATATATATACAGTATATAAATATATATATGAAGATATATATATATATTATATATGTTATAATATATATATATAATATATATATATTAATTTATATATATATTTTATGTATTATTTATATAGATGTATATTTATTATATATATATATATATATTTATATATATATTTATATATAATTTATCCGCGTGATGTGTTTGTATATGTACATATATATATGTTTCAGATGACCACATCATATATATAATTGTTTATATTTACATTATACTATATATATATTTATGATATATATATTTATATATATATATATTTATATATATATGTATTTATATATAGATATTATATATATTTATATATTTATATAAATATATATATATAGACATATACATATTATATATTTATATATATATAGATATTATATATAAGATATATATATATCTATATATATATATTTATGTGTAGTGTGTGTACTGTGTGTGTTATACATAATATATATATATTTATATATATATATCTTTTATATATATATATATATTATTTATATATTAGATATTATTTATTATATATATGTATATACTTACTAAATATATATGGATACATACAAGATAATTATAGATATATATATATATATACATATATATTTATTTATATATATATATTATATCTATTTCTGTATAGACAGATAGATAGATAAATTCATTCAAGAAAAATCCCCCCCAAAACATCTTATAAGCGAAATCAAAAAAAGGAAATGAATTTACACTCGTCCCAACTTGATTGAAAGGAGACTTCGCCCCGCCATTGTCGACACCTATTCAGTATGCGGGGGAAGAGGAGCCAAATACCACTAAATGCCAAATGGGTTTACATGACTGCAATACAGAGGTTGGCGCCCATGTGAGCTTATACGACGCGGATTGACTGTTTTTTTTTTTTTTTTTTTTTTTTTTTTTTGGGTTATGAAGTGGGGGGGGAACTGGTGTCTGGGAGTTGTTTTTTTAGGAGTGGTGTTGAGGATGTGAGTAGGGTAGGATTAGGTGAGGTGAGTTTTTAGGTTGGGTGTTGAGTTGGTGGGGATTATAGGATTTATTTGGTATTGAGTGAGTGATATGATTTAGTAGTTGAGGTTTCGTTAGTTTTTTTTAGGAGGAGGTGGGAGGTTGTTTATATGGTTGAGTTTGTGATTGTGGTGTTTATTATTTTTGAGTTTTGTTTGGTATGACAATATTTATGGTTGTTTGAGTGTGTTATTGTGTGATGGGACTGAGTGGTGGGTGGTGGTATTTGTGGGGAGAAGCTTTGTTGTGATAGATTTCGGGTGGTTATGGTTGAGGAGGGAGTAGGGAGGGTCACCTAGTGGTTAGGGGATGTTGGGTTTTTGGTGGGTGATGTGGGTTGATGGAGTTAGTTGTTGTATGGGAGGGTGCGTTGTTGGTGGTTGATGTTTTTGGTAATTATGAGTTGAGGTTTGTAGGGCGATTTTTGTTGTGTTGTTGTTGAGTGGATAATATGGGTAGGGTATGTGTGAGTAGTGATTTTTAGTTTTGAGATTTGTAGGCGTGGGTTTGTTTTTTTATGATTTTTTAGTTATGTATTATTTGATGGATTATTTTTATTTTTTTATTTTATTTTTCATTAGTTTTTATTTTCGTATTAATTGTGGGGTTTTATGGGTATTTTTTTTTGGTATATTATTATTTATATAGTATTATTAGTTTTTTATGTTCATTTTTTGTAAGTTGATTATTTTTTTTTAATTTTATATTTTTTATGATATTTTATTTTTATTATTATTTATTTTTTATATTTATTTTTTTTTATTGTATTATTGGTATTGTGATTGTATTATTTATTTATGTTATTTTTTATATATTTTTTTTATAGTTTTTTATTACCTATCTGTTATCTATTATTATTTTGATTATGTCTATTATATATGGTATTTATCTTTTTATTTATATTTCTTTCTAGCTTATTTCTCTCTCTCTTGATTATTTAGTTTTTGCTCTAGGGTTTTCTCTTTATCTGTCTCTCTTTCTCTCTCCTATTTAT
>NW_028234437.1:6736391-6737473 GCF_977035675.1 Penaeus japonicus
GAACAGCACTATTACCGGAACAGCACTATTACCGGAACAATTTAACGGTCAGTTCTTCCGAGGGACGAGGCCCTAGCAAACTCAATCGCTTCACAGATGTAATGGAGTTATCATTATCATCCAGAGTCTGCTTTGACGCATCATGTTTTTTATTAACTTTTACTTCATCTAATATTCTTTCCAGTGTCTCTGAAACATGGGGTACGTGCTCAGCCATGATAATGATAGTGATAATAATGACAATACTTATGGAAATGATAATTATGATAGTAATGATGGTGGAAGCAATTATAATGATTGTTGTTTTTATTATTGTTGTTATCGTCGTTGTTATTATCATTATTATTATTATTTTCATTACTATTATTATTACTATGATTGTTATCATAATAATTATTATTCTATTTATCATCCTTTTATAACATTTCTTTTATGTCTTTATCTCCCATTTTTTTCCTGTATTATATATTTTGCTTTGATATCTAATTTTTCTTGTTTGATTATTTACTGTTCTTGATATCACTCTCATTATCTTAACTTCAGAAAATGCATCGTTATTCCTTCACAGTTTATATAACAACTATTTTTTTACATCTAATCGTTCATTAAAACATGGTAAAACATTTTGAAGATAAGCATTCAAAAAGAATGCTTGTATTTAGAAAGTGAATTCTAAATTACAGGTGTGCGTGTGTGTATTTGTTTGTCTTTGATTGTGTGTGTGTGTGTGTGTGTGTGTATGGTGTGTGTGTGTGTATGCGTGTGTGTGTACTGTATGTATGTGTGTGTGAGCGTGTGTGTGTGAGAAAGTGTGTGTCTGTGTTGTGATTGTGTGTCTGTATGAGTGTTTTCATCTATCATGCCCCCGAACCCAAGTGTTTAAGCTTATCGTTTGATGCTGTTAACACCATTTTTTCATAAGTAATCTAATCACTGTCAATATTAGCTCGAATTATATCCGCTGTGTATTGCTGATTATTGAAGCTCTGTATTATGCACGTTACTCTCCCCCCCCCCCCCTCTCTCTCTCTCTCTTACAGTCACTCTTTCATATTCTCTCTCTCTCTCTCTCGCTCTCTCTT
>NW_028234437.1:6737573-6742573 GCF_977035675.1 Penaeus japonicus
AAGGTGAGTCCCATTACCGGCTTGAGCTGCGTTCTTTTTCTTTGTTTCTTGTTTTACTTTGTAGTGAGGTCGGGGCTGTTTTCCTATCACACCATCCCCCTCCTAACACTCTCTTTTTTCAATTATCGAAAAAAGGGGAGCGGGGTTTTCAGCTTATGGGAGAAAGTTCATATATAAAAGGGTAAAGAAAAAAAAATATATTTCTTAAAATTACATCTCTTTCATTCCTTTTATCAGTGATGTCTAGTTGTCATCTTTTCTTAAGATTCCTTTTCTAATTTTGATATGATGCTCTCTCTCTTTATCTTTCTTTTTCTTTTCTTCTCTCTCGCTGTCTCTATGTTTCCTCAAACACACACACACACACACACACACACACACGCAAAGTTCGACAGGCAGAGAGAGAGAGACAGACAGACAGAGAGAGAAACGTATGGATAGATCAATATATACGAGAGACAGAAAATAAAGAAAAAAAAAGAAAAAAAGAAGAGAAAAAGCGAAAAAAGAAAAAAAAACAAAAAACAAAAAAACAATAAGCGCCGCAGGTAAAAGCGCAAGGCACCCTCATTTTCCCCCTCGCCTCCCAAGTGAGGGGATTTACTCATTTTCCCCTCACTAATAGCAACTTGAACCGCTTCCACTACCTCGCTTATAGCCACTAAAATCTGACCGAAGTGACTTTAAGAGAGTGAGTTTGATATGAAGTTAGTAAGATTGTGTGTATGTGTGTGTGTTTGCTTTCCCTGTGTGTGTAAGTGTAAAGAAATATCTATTGACAGGGGACACACAAACACTCATATATCAGTGTGTACATTTATTGAAACATAAATATATAGAGGTGAATATAGACAGATAGACAGACACACACACACCCATACATATATATATATGTATATATATATATATATATATATATATATATATATATATATATATATATATATATATATATAGGTATGTATGTATGTATGTATGTACACGCACACACACACACACACACACATATATATACATATCTCAGCGAGTGATTTTCCTTTCGGGAATCGTAACTTTATCAGGAAAAGTAACACCAGCGCTGCTACGTACATCATCTTTATTTCTCAGACGTTTCGAAGTTTACCAACTTCATCAGCAATTCTAGAAATCTACAAAAAAGAACCGTTAATACAAGGCAGATTAGATTAAAACAACTTAAAGTAACAATGGTTCAAACTAGCAAAAAGGCTAAATAAAAGATAAATATTACTAAAAGGTAGTTAACAACGTAAAAATAGTTGAACGACACATAAAAATGGTGATTAATAAGCAAGATGAAAGGTTAACGAGAAATTAAAAAAAATAATAATAATAAAAGAGAGATTTAAACAGTAAAATCACAAACTAAAATTATTACAAAACACAAGACTAATCAAAGAGAAATCTTACAGTGAAAAAATCTGGAATCATTGGGTGTGTAATGGGATGGCAGTTGTTGTGTTGTTTAGCTCTGGCTTCATCCTCGAGATAAACAATGATTCCAAGATGATTGAATGTAAAGACAGAGTCAGCAGTCGTCAAATGAAGTGCTTTTGTCTGTTGTTTTTCACTTAGCTATTGAAAATCTTTCGATTTTGTAAGTTTACGTACGATAAGGGTGGTGGTCTCCTCAAGTGAAACATTAGTATAGAGTGACTGTTCACCCACACTGGCCATAACAACAGGACCATTGATTTTAACAGTGGTAATTTCCTTTACAAAAACCATGGCATTTTCGACAGTGTAATCATTTTTAGTTAGGGGAGTTAAGAGTGGGACCAAAATTTTTGCCAAATTATAATTAAATGTACCTATTGACGATATAATAGGTCTAATCGGGTTACCTGTTTTGTGAATATAAAACACCATATCAAACATCTGACAAAAGCACTTCATTTGGCGACTGCTGACTCTGTCTTTACATTCAATGATGACCTGTATTCCCAAACCGATGGCGTGGCCATGGGCTCACCCTTAGGTCCCACTTATGCAAACGCATTTTTATGTCACCATGAAAAAGATTGGTGAGATGAGTACCCTCTTGAATTCAAACCTTTTTTCTACCGTCCATGCGTGGATGATACATTCCTCCTCTTTAGCAACAGCTCTCAGGTTGAACGTTTTGTTTACTACCTGAAAACTAAACATCCGAATTTAAAGTTTACTTATGAAATTGAACATGACTCAGTAATACCATTTTTAGACACCCTCATAACAAATGATAGTGGCTGTTTCTCAACATCGGTTTATAGAAAACCAACTTTTACTGGTTTGGGCCTTAACTACTTTAGTTATTCCCCCAAGATTTTCAAATTAAACAGTATCTCAACGTAAATCAACAGAGCTTACAATATTTGTTCAGATTACGTGAGCTTCCACCAGGAGATGAAGTTCTTACATAATTATTTCACACAGAACTCATACCCCAGCAAAATTTTCTACAGAGTCTTAAGAAGATTCATGAACAAAAAACACTCCCCTCCTACTCCTGTTATGACGGTTACTAAAGATGTTTGTTACATCACATTGCCATATCTTGGACATTTAAGTTTTAGCATAAGAAAGGAACTGCTGAGCATCCTCAAAGATTGTTTCCCTCAAATTGATTTTAGATTTATCTTTAAGACACACACTATGATGTGTTCTCTTCTGAACAAAACGGTACCTTTGCCCTTTGCTCCTAAATTATGCGTTGTATATCAATTCAAATGTTCGAGATGTAACTCTCGATATGTGGGTAGCACCACACGTCCTCTACAGCACCGTATCCTTGAGCACATGGGAAAATCTTACCGTACTGGTATTCAGCTAAGTTCACCATCACCATCTGCCACCAGAGAACACTGCTATTCCACTGGACATCCACTCACACAAAATGATTTCCAAATTCTAACTTCTCCCTCATACAGACTTAACCTCATCATCTTGGAATCATTGTTTATCTCGAGGATGAAGCCAGAGCTAAACAACACAACAACTGCCATCCCATTACACACCCAATGATTCCAGATTTTTTTCACTGTAAGATTTCTCTTTGATTAGTCTTGTGTTTTGTAATCATTTTAGTTTGTGTTTTTTTACTGTTTAAAAAATATATATATTGTTAACCTTTTATTTTTTTTATTAATCACCATTTTTATATACGAATGTATTTTTACGTTATTAACTACTTTTTAGTAATGTTTAGCTTTTATTTAGCCTTTTGTGCTACTTTGAACCATTGTTACTTTAAATTGTTTTTAGCTAATCTGCTTTGTATTAACGGTTCTTTTTTATATATTTCTAGAACTAAGGATAAAGTTGGTAAACTTCGAAACGTCTGAGAAATAAAGATGATGTACGTAGCACCGCTGGTGTTACTTTTCCTGATATATATATATATATATATATATATATATATATATATATATATATATATATATATATATATATATATATATATGTGTGTGTGTGTGTGTGTGTGTGTGTGTGTGTATGTGTATGTGTGTGTGTGTGTACATATACATATCTTTTCTATTTTACTTTGATTTACGATGTTCATCACATTTTTTTCATTCTTATTTAATATTTCTTTTAGTTCATGCTATCTGTTATCTCAATGAATATGATTTTGTTTTATTGTCGCCCTTTGATACGAGAATTTATTTTCACCTATGCTTTGTATTCCCTTCCCCGACAGAGAGAGAAATTGCCGGGCAGTCAACAAAGGTGTTTTGTTCCCCTGTCCTCTCAATATTTATCTGGATTTTTGCTTGTCATTGGCAATGGAGCGAACAACGGAACCTCCTGTTAGCTGAATAAATGTGTGAGTTTATTCTGAAATCCTGGTTTTGCAAATGAAACTGGCTACTAATCAAATAATCTGACAAGCTTAACTCGGGTTGGCTAAATTCTTTCTAGTATTTTAGGCTTTTGCTTTCAATTTCAAATATCATTTTGGCATATCAGGAAATATGAGTGATATTATTCATAAGAACGGTAAGTAAACCTTCATCATTTACTAGTGATGAATCTTGAGGGAGTTTTAATCCTGTAAACCTCGAACTGTGCCAAAGTACATAATTGATTTCTATTTTTTTTTTTTTTTTTTTTTTGTCATATTTTCCACTGCGAATTTATTTTACCTTATTTTAGGCAGTAGTTCTGTCTAGTTTTAGGAACATCAAGCACATTTTGCAGTTTTCTCTTAATTTACGCTTTTTGACTTGACAAAAAGGGATTGTCTTTCAAAAACGTGTTAAGAAGACTTAACTGACAGGGATGAACTCAGGCTCTTTGTGTTTTCATCACACAACTTAGCGAGTTTAGTTTATGCAATAGTCTCCCTCGAAAACAATTACTCCTTCTCTCTTTCTTCCTCTTTCTATGTCTCTCTTTTTCTCTATCTTTCTCTTTCTCTCTCTCTTTCTCTCTATATCTATCTATCTATCTCTCCCAAGCTCCCCCCAACTCTCTCTCTTTCTCCCCCCATCCCTCTTTCTCTCTCTCTTTCTCTTCCCCCCCACCCCCACCCCCATCTCTCTTTCTCTCCTTCGATTACTGAAAGGGTACGACCACAAAAGTTTGTTATTTTTTTTGGTAATAATCAACTCGGAAGGTGAATGAGTACAGACATTTGCTTTCATTCCGGACCTGGATTTATTCTCTACAGTAAGGTGACGCAACAATGGGCTGCTTTTAAATTATCTTGACTGAATAGGAGCTAAAATATTGGAGCTATGGCAACAATGTAAGGTAGAAAGAACACTCAACTAGCATTACAGACGGTTTACTGGGATAAACTATTGCTCTCTGACAGTACATGTTGGATTTTCAGCATGTTTCAGGATAAAGTTAGAGGCTGTTTATAATGTCATTTTGGGTAGGTTACCCATGGACTCAGGGTAATTGATTAGATTTTAGAGGGATATGAATCAACAACCGGGTCCATGATGTCAAACAATTTATAATAGATAATTAGTTCAATTAATGGTAACCTCTCT
>NW_028234437.1:6755073-6757573 GCF_977035675.1 Penaeus japonicus
CCTTATTCCTTATCTCACGTTATGTACCAAAGAATCCTTATTCCTTATCTCACTTAACGATTAAGGATTGATTATTCCTTAACTCACGTTACGTACCAAAGAATCCTTATTCTTTATCTCACTTAACGATTAAGGATTAATCATTCCTTATGTCAAGTTATGTATCAAAGAATCCTTATTCCTTATCTTACGTTACGTATCAAAGAATCCTTATTCCTTATCCCACGTTATGTATCAGAGAATCCTTATTCCTTATCTCACTTAACGATTAAGGATTAATTATTCCTTATCTCACGTTACGTACCAAAGAATCCTTATTCCTTATCTCACTTAACGATTAAGGATTAATTATTCCTTATCTCACGTTATGTACCAAAGAATCCTTATTCCTTATCTCACTTAACGATTAAGGATTAATTATTCCTTATCTCACGTTACGTACCAAAGAATCCTTATTCCTTATCTCACTTAACGATTAAGGATTAATTATTCCTTATCTCACGTTACGTACCAAAGAATCCTTATTCCTTATCTCACTTAACGATTAAGGATTAATTATTCCTTATCTCACGTTATGTACCAAAGAATCCTTATTCCTTATCTCACGTTATGTATCAAAGAATCCTTAGTCCTTATGTCACTTAACGATTAAGGATTAATTATTCCTTATCTCACTTTACGATCAAGGATTAATTATTCCTTATCTCACTTAACGATTAAGGATTAATCATTCCTTATCTCACTTAACGATTAAGGATTAATTATTCCTTATCTCACTTAACGATTAAGGATTAATTATTCTCTATCTAACTTAACGATTAAGGATTAATTATTCCTTATGTCACGTTACGTATCAAAGATTCCTTATTCCTTATCTCACGTAATGCCTTAATAATTCTTAATTCCTTATCTAATGTAACATATTAAGGATTTCTTTTGTGCTATCTCACGTAACTTATTGTTGATTCCATATTCCTTATATCAAGTAACGTATTAAAGATTTCTGATTCCTCACCTCACGTAACATAATAAAGATTCTTAATTCTTTATCTTACATAACATATTAAAGATTCCTTATTCCATTTCTTACGTAAGGTATCAAAGTTTCCTTTATCCTTATCTCACATTATGTATTAAAGTTTCATTTTTCCTTATCTCACATAACGTATTAAAGTTTCATTTTTCCTTATCTCACATTACGTATTAAAGTTTCTTTTGTTCCTTACCTCACATAACGTATTAATGTTTCGTTTTTCCTTATCTCATATAACGTATTAAAGTTTCATTTTTCCTTATCTCACATTACGTATTAAAGTTTCTTTTGTTCCTTACCTTACATAACGTATTAATGTTTCGTTTTTCCTTATCTCATATAACGTATTAGTTTCCTTTTTCCTTATTTCACGTAACGTATTAAAGTTTAATTTTTCCTTATCTCACGTAACGTATTAAAGTTTAATTTTTCCTTATCTCACGTAACGTATTAAAGTTTCATTTTTCCTTATCTCACATAACGTATTAAAGTTTCATTTTTCCTTATCTCACATAACGTATTAAAGTTTCTTTTGTTCCTTACCTCACATAACGTATTAAAGTTTCATTTTTCCTTATCTCACATAACGTATTAAAGTTTCATTTTTCCTTATCTCACATAACGTATTAAAGTTTCATTTTTCCTTATCTCACATAACGTATTAAAGTTTCATTTTTCCTTATCTCACATAACGTATTAAAGTTTCTTTTGTTCCTTACCTCACATAACGTATTAAAGTTTCATTTTTCCTTATCTCACATAACGTATTAATGTTTCGTTTTTCCTTATCTCATATAACGTATTAGTTTCCTTTTTCCTTATTTCACATAACGTATTAAAGTTTAATTTTTCCTTATCTCACGTAACGTATTAAAGTTAAATTTTTCCTTATCTCACGTAACGTATTAAAGTTAAATTTTTCCTTATCTCACATATTAAAGATTCCTTATTTCTTACCTCACATAACGTATTAAAGTTAAAGTTAAAGAAATTTTTCCTTATCTCACGTAACGTATTAAAGTTTCATTTTTCCTTATCTCACGTAACGTATTAAAGTTTCATTTTTACTTATCTCACATATTAAAGATTCCTTATTTCTTACCTCACATAACGTATTAAAGTTAAAGTCTCCTTTTTCCTTATCTCACATAATGAATTAAAGTTTCCTTTGCCTTATTTCACGTAACGTATTAAAGTTTTTTTTTTTATCCTTATCTCACGTATTAAGATAACAACGACAATAATAATGCTGATGATAATGATTATAATAACTAGGATGATGATAATTGTGACTATGATAATGTTATCGATTGTAACACGAGCAACATCAATAACAATGATAATAGTAATAACAGTATCATCGATGATAACAATTACGATAACAATGATAATCATGTGAATAAGAATAATGATAAGTGATAATAATGATGTGGATGAGGATCATAATTGTTACGAACCTAAACATTC
>NW_028234437.1:6762573-6765073 GCF_977035675.1 Penaeus japonicus
GGGCAACGTACACCAGTACCAGAAGTCAAAAGATGTTTTACAACAATTAGCTCTCACCGAAACCTGTCACAAGTTCACAATAACATCAATCATCAAACTAGTGTAGTATCAATGTGGCAATTCATTAACAAGGTAATGCAAAAGAGGGTCCCCAGTGCCATTCACCACAGTCCAGCTCAGTATGCTGAAGGCCTTATTGATGCCTGGTCTAAACAATCTTGAGTCTGCAGCTTCCCTGTCCATGTGAAAAAGGCACTATCCTCTCAAAAATGTCATTGTGCACTTCGTTTGAGTGCAGCATTACTGGAGACAGATGAAGAGGATGATATGCCTATAACCAAGGACGACTTGCGCCATGCTCTTGCCAGTGATAAAGCAACAGCTCCAGGTGGAGACAGCATCACATACTCAGCCCTGGCCATTCTTATGGAAGGACCTGGTAATCCCCTTCTCCGGCTCTCTATAATCAGGGATGTGTTCCACAAAGCTGGACTTAAAGCTTGAATGTACCCATTCCTGAACGTGGCACTGACAAATTCAGACCAATTTCACCCAAATCTTGGTTCACCAGAGTAATAGAACGCATCTTCCTCTCTCGTCTCTTGTTCCGTCTTAAAAACAAATTGTCGCCTAGAATTTACGGATTTTTGCCACAGCTAAGTACACATCATTGTCTCCTGGACCTATACACCCGCCTCTCAGCGTCATAGCCTTCATTGATCTGAAAAGTGCATTTGTTGCAAATAAAGAAATAGTCCTCGACCAGATGGTCGATTTTGATGTTAAGAGCAATCTAGTAAGATGAATACGTGCTCTTTTTAAAGGGGTTTGTAGCACTATAAATAAATTCGAATTGGGCACTCCACAAGGAGGTTCCCTAAGTCCCTTTCTTTTTAACATTCTTGTTCACCACTTTCTAGACTTACTCCCTGACATCTCCGAAACTACAATTACATGCTACGCCGACGACATCTGAATTCATTGGAAGTCTACAGAAAATCTTCTACACTGCCTTCATTTATTTTATGCATCGTTTTCCTCTTCTAGCCTTATAAATTCCCCAGAAAAGAGCAGAATCCTTTCCCCAGCAACCCAAGAACACTTCCAGATTTCACTATTGGGACTAATGCCATACCATTGTGTACTCAATACCTGTACCTTAGTGCTCCTGTACAGGTTAATCCCATCACTCCAGTGCGACAGCGAGTACATCCCATCCTTCAAGATCTGCTCAACCGACAGCAGCAACGCCTTAAGCCTCTCAAGCGGCTCGCCGACAACGGCACTGGGGTTTCCATTCCTGTGGCCAGAAGCATCTACATAGCATTTTATTATATCAGTTATTACCTCTCTCCTACTCTCATCGAACTTTCTAAACCAGCTATAGAACCTCTGGAAAAAATCCAAATAAAGCAGTGTTGTTAACATACTTCATTGTTGAATGAATTCACACTCCTCATTTCTCCTCACTACTATAGAAATTCACTCAACCTGAATGCATCTAGACCTGCTGGCTGCAAACTTGTCAAAATTATTTGTACAAACCTTTGGGGGTTAACCATCAATGTGCCCGTGGAGGAAGTCGTCCATGGTCCACCTCCTTGGCGGATTCCTCTCCCAGCAGTGACATACACGCCAGCCTTAAAGACAGATATGTCCATCCTACAGAAACAACTAGCCTTGGAAACTATTGCAAGATTGACCACTTCTCTCCCTGTAGCCCACCAACTCTACACTGACGGTTCCCTGCAGACAGACGGTGGTGCGGCCTGTGCTCCTTTCTCTTCCACTTTGCAACCATCATATGGAGTTGGGTCGGTCGCCGACTACAAAACTTTACAACTTATGAACTACATGGACTCCTGGATGCCGTTTCTCTTCTAATACAAATAAGAAATAATGGTCTAATTATCTGTGACTCACAGTCTACCCTGCGTGCCCTATCCTCTCTCGGGCCTGAATCCCAAAATCTTGTCAATCAAATATTATGTCGGTTAGCCACAGCTCTCGAAAATTTACTTATCGTGCACTTCTTATGGAGCCCGTCTTATGTGGGCATATTAGCGAACGACACTGCATACCACCTCGCAAGGACTGCCTGTGGACTGGTTTCTCCAGTTGATGTTACATCCAGGTCCCTTTCCCACTACAAAAAGAAAATCCATACTGCTGCGCACTTCACTATTCTCCACTGCAGGAATGCTGAACGGGCTCAAAGTGTAACCATAAACCTCTTTGACAACTTCCGTTCTCGTCCGCACAAATACTGACGACGCGGCCTGATGGTTCGTAAACATAACGTGGGATGTGCCCGCTTCAGACTAGGATACAGACCAGCGTGGCAGGAGTCTGAGGCAAGGGATGTCCCTCAATACTCCTTTTGTAAATTCTGCAACACACCAAATGCTAATAATCTTCAATATTACTCTCTGTTGCCGCAAGGAAAGTCATAATAAACGTCAGTGAATACCTGCTTAGAGACAATCGCTTAGATTTAATT
>NW_028234437.1:6780073-6782573 GCF_977035675.1 Penaeus japonicus
TAACTCATGGTGAGAGTCTGTCACAATAAGGATAGTCTAACACATGTTGAGAGTCTGTCACAATAAGGATAGTCTAACACATGTTGAGAGTCTGTCGCAATAAGGATAGTCTAACACATGGTGAGAGTCTGTCACAATAAGGATAGTCAAACACATGGTGAGAGTCTGTCACAATAAGGATAGTCTAACTCATGGTGAGAGTCTGTCACAATAAGGATAGTCTAATACATGTTGAGAGTCTGTCGCAATAAGGATAGTCTAACACATGTTGAGAGTCTGTCGCAATAAGGATAGTCTAACACATGGTGAGAGTCTGTCACAATAAGGATAGTCAAACACATGGTGAGAGTCTGTCGCAATAAGGATAGTCTAACTCATGGTGAGAGTCTGTCACAATAAGGATAGTCTAACTCATGGTGAGAGTCTGTCACAATAAGGATAGTCTAACTCATGTTGAGAGGCTGTCACAATAAGGATAGTCTAACACATGTTGAGAGGCTGTCACAATAAGGATAGTCTACCACATGTTGAGAGTCTGTCACAATAAGGATAGTCTAACACATGTTGAGAGTCTGTCGCAATAAGGATAGTCTAACACATGGTGAGAGTCTGTCACAATAAGGATAGTCTAACACATGTTGAGAGTCTGTCGCAATAAGGATAGTCTAACACATGTTGAGAGTCTGTCGCAATAAGGATAGTCTAACACATGGTGAGAGTCTGTCACAATAAGGATAGTCTAACACATGGTGAGAGTCTGTCACAATAAAGATAGTCTAACTCATGGTGAGAGTCTGTCACAATAAGGATAGTCTAACACATGGTGAGAGTCTGTCACAATAAGGATAGTCAAACACATGGTGAGAGTCTGTCACAATAAGGATAGTCAAACACATGGTGAGAGTCTGTCACAATAAGGATAGTCTAACACATGTTGAGAGTCTGTCGCAATAAGGATAGTCTAACTTATAGTGAGAGTCTGACACAATAAGGATAGTCTAACTTATAGTGAGAGTCTGACACAATAAGGATAGTCTAAGTCTAGAATGATTTGCAATTAGACTATATCATAGTGAAGAGTCCAACTGATGTTCAGAGCGTCTCATAATAATTATGCTTTAATATCAAAATACCCTCCACATACACTATATCAGAGTCGGGCAACCTTTTCATGCCGTGGGCCAGATGAGATTATTATGATAAGGTAGCGGGCCACAGGTCAAGTGAAATTCCCAGCATACAATACATACTTTATTTTCGTGAATAACATATAAAACTAATCATTTATGTTTTACAAGAAGCAAACTATTCCTTTTATATGTGATAAAAATAACTCTTTCCTTTCATGGCGAAAAATAAATCAATATGAAATCATAAACAAATGAACAACGGCTACTAAGCAGCCTATTTGGTATATAATTGCTTAAATTGCTCAACGAGTCCACAGTTAGGTAAATTGACTCGATATAATTATAATAACACAGTAGCTGAGTAGCTAATCATTACAAATGAACATGTATCCATATTTGAAATTATAATTGTGCAATGCATTGTATTACAATCAGTGAGACACCTGGTGCTGTTTCTCACAAAGAAGTGCCTCCATGTCAGGTTCGATTGTGCTGGTAGCTAACAGCAGAACGTCATTCAGGTGGCGGTCAGAGATCTGGGAGCGAAGACGAGATTTTGTGTACTTCATCTTTGAAAATAATTGCTCGCACCTGTATGTGCTACCAAACATTGCCAAGATGCGCTGAACATGCTGCAATAATTTTGGAGAACTCTCAGCATGAAGGTGGTCGCGGAAAAATGACAGAGGAGACGAGGTTCTGAATTTCGGGCCAGATGGTAGAAGCAGCTCGACTCTCGCGGGCCAAAATACAATGTAAAGCGTATTTTGCATCGCGGGCCAGCATATTTTGCATCGCGGGCCGGATTTGGCCCGCGGGCCGGAGGTTGCCCGCCCCTGCACTATATCGTGGCGAAGATTCCTCACACAAAATGTCAAGAGCATCTCATTACCAGCCATATCCCGAGTATTTTCGCTCCGTGATCTCCGTCGTTGAATCCGTCTTGTCCATGCGTATTTTAGGAAATATTATCGGAACGATTGCCACGCCACCCCTTATGACGGTCGCATCGGTACAATGATTAACTACGCATTGAATCCCCCTTTACAATGCATTGCGAAATAACATTAGAACTAAAAGCAATTCGTCTATAAAAAGAGGAAAAGAAAAGAAAAGAAAGAAAAAAAAAAAACTAATATGGAAAAAAAATCATGGTGTATCCCCACAAGAAAACATAAAACCATCATAACACACACAAAGAAAAAAACAACCAACACACAGTAAGTCTCACATAAAAGAACAATAAGAGAATTAACACTCGCAAAGAACGACCTCATCGTATCTAAATACGACCTAAATCCTAGAGTATGAATGATGAACGATGACTTGGTGTAGTCACTTTCAGCATCGAAGTGGGACTAGAAGTGTGA
>NW_028234437.1:6787573-6792573 GCF_977035675.1 Penaeus japonicus
TCATCATTATCAGTATTATCTTGATCATTACCTGTTATCATTATTATCACTATCATTATTACCATTATCATAATTTTTACCAATACCATTTTCATCTTTATATCAGTATTGATATAATAATGATAATAATAATGATAAAAATTATCATTATTATTATCAGCATTTTAACTATGCCGATGATTAATTACTATTACTATTTTTATTGATTATCTTGATTATCACAATTATCATTGTTATTATCTTTATTATCACAATTATCATTATTATTATCTTTGATATCACAATTATCATTATTGTTATCTTTATTATTATGATTATTATTTTTCATACTACTACAATCCTTATCATTGTTAGCCCTACTATTATCATTATTTTTTCTAGTTATTGTTTTTATTACTAAGATTATTGTTATTATTTCTTTTATTAATTTAATTGTTATAATCACCCTCATCACCATTATCTATATTACTATTACTAGGATTATCATTGCTGTTATAATCCATATCATTATCATCGTTAATATAATCATTATTGTTATCATCATTATTATTGTTATCATTATTATTATCATCATTATCATCATTGTTATTATTATTGTCATTATTATTACCATCATTATAATTTTTGTAGTAATCATGATTTAAGTCATTATCATTATTATTTTCATTATTATTTTCATTATCATTATTATCATTACTATTATCATCAGCCCCCCCTCCCCTCCAAACACATACATACAAATCTATATGTAAATATTATCATTATCATTATTACTATTATCATTATTAGTATTAGTACTACTATCATTGTACTAATCATCCTTATGATTATCAGTACCATTATTTGTTATCATTATTATCGTTATTACTCTTGTTATAACCAACGTTAGTATTACCATTATAATTATCATCATCATTATCAAATTTATCATTATAATTGTTATCATCATTTTTATTATCATTTCTTTATCATTATCGTCATTTCTTAATTATCATTATTATCATGATTATTGGTATCCTTATTATTATCTTCATTATCATTTCTGTTTTCATCAATATGGTTATCTTTATTACCATTTCCATTGTTAATGTGATTATTACTATTCTTAGCATCATTATTTTCGTTAGGATCTTTATTACAATAATTACTATTATCCCAATTAAGATTATAATCAATGTAATTAATTCATCATTAATTCATCGTAAGAGTGCCAAAAGGACCCACAAAAAGAAAAGTAAAACTAAAGGCTAGGCTAAAACACAAAGGAGGAATGAATAAATGTAGTAGGAGTAAAAGCAGAGATAAGACAAAGAAGTAAAAGACGAGGTAAAAAGGTAAAAGTCAAAGTAAAAAGAAAAGGTAAAAAAAAATAATAATAAAAGCGGGCCAAAGATTCAACATAAAATGTAAAAAAAAAAAAAAAAAAGGACATCCAGCATGAATACACCTAGGCAAGTAAAAGGGGCAATACAGTTTTGTTTCTCTCCAGGTGTAAATCCAAAACGTAAATCCATAGGATAGGTAAACACAATCAGACTATCCACTTCGTTTATTTTGGCAAAAACATGGGGTTACATGACCTCACGCGGACGGAGGCGTAGCGGTAGAAATAAATAGAACAATAGATAATAAACTTTTCAAGGAAATACAATAGTCACACAATGAAGTTGATATCAATACAATTAAAAACCCAGGTGCAACGGTGTTTTAAAAAAATATTAAAAAAGAAGAAGAAGAAGAAAAAAAAGCTGTTGCGATTCAATGAGTAGAATCATATAAGTTAATTTGTTAGTAAAAACAATATCAAAAAGCTTAATGAATAATAAGATATCATTAAAAAGAAATGTAAAACTATCTAAAACACACAATGAAACAAATAAATAAAATAAAATAAATCGCAAGAGATGCGGATGCTTTGTTCTCCGCCAACCATGTGAATAATTTCCATGTAACCGTGGACAACCAAAGACTTTTATAGAACTTTATTTACAACAAATTAGAAAAAAGGTAAAATGCATAAAATACAAGCAAAAAAAGTAAAACAAAAATATATTAATTCGTAAAAATAAGGTGGCTGGCGCGGGGAGGTGGTCGGTCCACTGTGCTTGACTCCCCTATGGATTACTACGGGATGCTGGGCAGGAGAGGGATAGGATGGAGGCAGGATAGGTTAGGGAGAAAATTAGAGTGATAAAGGGGAGAGGGGCAGAATGAAAGAGAGAGAGAAAGATAGGAAGGGGAAACTGGAGAGAGAGAGAGAGAGAGAGAGAGAGAGAGATAAAAGCGAGAAAGAGAGAGATAGAAAAAGATAGATAGATAGATAGATACACATTATTATTTACATTATTATTATCATTATCATTATCATCTTCATGATCATTATCATTACTATTATCATCAGCCCCCCCCCCCTCCCCTCCAAACACATACGTACAAATCTATATGTAAATATTATCATTATCATTATTAGTATTATCATCATTAGCATCAGTATTAGTATTAGTACTATTATCATTGTTATAATCATCCTTATGGTCATCAGTACCATTATTTGTTATCATTATTATTGTTATTACTATTGTTATAACCAACGTTAGTATTACCATTAGGATTATCATCATCATTATCAAATTTATCATTATAATTGTTACCACCATTTTTATTATAATTTTCTTTATCATTATCGTAATTTCTTAATTATCATTATCATTATGATTATTGTTATCCTTATTATCATTATTATCATTTCTGTGTTTATCAATATGGTTATCATTATTACCATTTCCATTGTTAATATCATTACTATCCATATCATCATTATTTTCGTTAACATCTTTATTACAATCATTACTATTATCCTAGTTTAGATTATAATTAATGTAATTAATTCATCATTAATTCATCGTAAAAGTGCCAAAAGGACCCGCAAAAATGAAAGTAAAACTAAAGGCTAGGCTAAAACACGAAGGAGGAATGAATAAATGTAATAGGAGTAAAAGCGGAGATAAGGCAAAGAAGTAAAAGACGAGGTAAAAAGGTAAAAGTCAAAGTAAAAAGAAAAGGTAAAAAAAAAAAATAAATAAATAAAAGCGGGCCAAAGATTCAACATAAAATGAAAAAAAAAAAAAAAAAAAAAAGACAAGTAAAAGGGGCAATACAATTTTGTTTCTTCTGGTGTAAATCCAAAACGTAAATCCATAGGATAGGTAAACACAATCAGACTATCCACTTCGTTTATTTTGGCAAAAACATGGGGTTACATGACCTCGCGCGGACGTAGGCGTGGCGGTAGAAATAAATAAAACAATAGATAATAAACTTTTCAAGGAAATACAATAGTCACACAATGGGGTTGATATCAATACAATTAAAAACCCAGGTGTAACGGTGTTTTAAAAATTATTAAAAAAGAAGAAGAAGAAAAAAAAAAGCTGCTGCGATTCAATGAGTAGAATCATATATGCAAGTTAATTTGTTAGTAAAAACAATATCAAAAAGCTTAATGAATAATAAGATATCTATCTATCTATCTATCTATCTATCTATCTATCTATCTATCTATCTATCTATCTATCTATCTATCTATCTATCTATCTATCTATCTATCTATCTATCTATCTATCTATCTATCTATCTATCTGTCTATCTATCTATCTATCTATCTATCTATCTATCTATCTATCTATCTATCTATCTATCTATCTATCTATCTATCTATCTATCTATCTATCTATCTATCTATCTATCTATCTATCTATCTATCTATCTATCTATCTATCTATCTATCTATCTATCTATCTATCTATCTATCTATCTATCTATCTATCTATCTATCTATCTATCTATCTATCTATCTATCTATCTATCTATCTATCTATCTATCTATCTATCTATCTATCTATCTATCTATCTATCTATCTATCTATCTATCTATCTATCTATCTATCTATCTATCTATCTATCTATCTATCTATCTATCTATCTATCTATCTATCTATCTATCTATCTATCTATCTATCTATCTATCTATCTATCTATCTATCTATCTATCTATCTATCTATCTATCTATCTATCTATCTATCTATCTATCTATCTATCTATCTATCTATCTATCTATCTATCTATCTATCTATCTATCTATCTATCTATCTATCTATCTATCTATCTATCTATCTATCTATCTATCTATCTATCTATCTATCTATCTATCTATCTATCTATCTATCTATCTATCTATCTATCTATCTATCTATCTATCTATCTATCTATCTATCTATCTATCTATCTATCTATCTATCTATCTATCTATCTATCTATCTATCTATCTATCTATCTATCTATCTATCTATCTATCTATCTATCTATCTATCTATCTATCTATCTATCTATCTATCTATCTATCTATCTATCTATCTATCTATCTATCTATCTATCTATCTATCTATCTATCTATCTATCTATCTATCTATCTATCTATCTATCTATCTATCTATCTATCTATCTATCTATCTATCTATCTATCTATCTATCTATCTATCTATCTATCTATCTATCTATCTATCTATCTATCTATCTATCTATCTATCTATCTATCTATCTATCTATCTATCTATCTATCTATCTATCTATCTATCTATCTATCTATCTATCTATCTATCTATCTATCTATCTATCTATCTATCTATCTATCTATCTATCTATCTATCTATCTATCTATCTATCTATCTATCTATCTATCTATCTATCTATCTATCTATCTATCTATCTATCTATCTATCTATCTATCTATCTATCTATCTATCTATCTATCTATCTATCTATCTATCTATCTATCTATCTATCTATCTATCTATCTATCTATCTATCTATCTATCTATCTATCTATCTATCTATCTATCTATCTATCTATCTATCTATCTATCTATCTATCTATCTATCTATCTATCTATCTATCTATCTATCTATCTATCTATCTATCTATCTATCTATCTATCTATCT
>NW_028234437.1:6800073-6801376 GCF_977035675.1 Penaeus japonicus
ATATCTTTTGGAGTGTTGCTGTCGGGGTTTTGTTAGTTATTTTCCCCTTTGATATTAATTCTATTTGATCCTAGGGGTGAGTGATTTTTAATCGAATTTAAGTTTATACAAAAAATGAAAAGATGAAAAAAATTATAAGGATATAAAAGATAGAATAAAATTATAATAATGCCCCTTTTCACGAGCCCTGGAATAATTGATGTCTTAATCTCTTGATGATGAACTCGAGTCAAAGGAGGACCTTAACAAGGCTGGTGATTTGTTTGGTGAAAATTTAAAACCGCTTTATGTCACCCACTTGTATAGAGCTACTGCAGTCTGCATGTTTACTTGTACATTATTCAACTCGTAGCGAAGTTTTGGGCCTGATGACGGGTGGCATGACATATGTGCCATGGCATATTCGGTGAGTGTATCGCTGTGTTTCCTTACTACAATATTATCATTATTATATAAGTTACTGATGCTTCTCAACAGGGTGGGAGTAAGTGAAGGTAAACAACATATAAAATCACAAATTACCAAGCAACAACGGTAAAACTCTGTTAAGAGGTAATGAAGAAAAACCTCGACAACTAGTTAAAGACATACAGGAAAAGTTTGCCGGTAAGAAAAAGATAAAAATGGTAAAGATACGTTAAAAGTTAAAAGGATGAAAAGATTTGTAAAAGTTAGTAACATATACTGTCTTTGGAAATTTCAGGATTAGTCCGTCGAAGAGAAATACAAAAACTGTTTGCCTCATTCTTAAATTTGCCAATACTGCCACATTGGACTGTTTGATTTGAGAAATTGTTCTAGACCTTGATAATAACTGGAACAAATCATCTTGAATAGTGCCAGGTACGATGATGTACAGGTGCCAGAACGCATTCATTCATAATCAGAGAATTTCTAGTATTTCTAGAAATATAAAATAAATGATGTCGAGAACATATTTTATATCCGTAATTGATAAGGAGCCAATCAGACGTCGATGATTTAAATCAAAATTTAAAGCAAAAATTTAGTTGAGTTAAATGCCCTATCGGCTGGACCTATCCAGACCTGTGAACACTATTGAAAAAATGCAAGAATAAGATAATAAAATTACAGCATAGTTACAGGCGTGGATAGAGTAGTGAAGCAGATCCAGCTTTTGTGCAATGATGTGATGACTGATGATGCGAGTTGCAATTATGATTAATATATTTGCCGTGATATTCACTAAACCATGTTAGGTCTAAATCCCATACTTATATGGCACGATTCTCTCCTCTCTCTCTCTCTCTCTCTCTCTCTCTCTCTCTCTCTCTCTCTCTCT
>NW_028234437.1:6813976-6816476 GCF_977035675.1 Penaeus japonicus
TCATTATTATCATTATTATTATTATTATTTTTACCCTTACTATTATTATCATTATCATTATTATCATTATTTGTTTTACCTTTACTGTTATCATTATGATAGCCTGTATTATTATAATCATTACTATCATTGTCCTTATCCTTATCATTTCTATCATCATCATTATAATTTTATCATCGTCATTGTCATTGTTGATTATATTAAGGCCTTCACTATTATCATTATCATCATTATTATCATTATGATAATCATTATTGTTATTATTATTATTTTCATAATAATCATTATTATGACCATTATCATATTATCCTTTATATTAATTGAACTTATTATTTTCACTATCATTATCATTATTATTATCATGATGATGATCGTTTTTATTATCAGTATCATACTTATCATCATTATTGTTATCATTACTATTAGTATTTCTATGTTATTGGCATCATTATTAACAGCAGTATCATCATCATAATGATCATTATCATTATCCTTATCCTTATTATTTCCATCTTCATTGTTATCATTATTATCATATATATCCCTGTTATTATCAAGGTTATTGTTATTACCATCATCGTTATTATCATTATTACAGCATTATTGTTAAAGATAATAATAAAAGTAAAAATAATGATAATCATGATAATAAAAGAAAATAGTAATGAAGATGATAATAAGGATGATGACTAATACGATAATGATTATCATTATAATGAGGATAATAACGAATATTATGATAATTATCAGCATATTTATCATGATAATTATGAAGATAATAACGATAAATATAATAAAGAAACATACTAACAACAATATCACGATCATCATACTATCATCTTCAGCATTACTACAACTCCTCATACTGCTATCATCATCATTACAATAATGATCATTCGTTGCGTTCATAAAGTCTCATAATTATTCTCATTCATTAAGGTTTCCACAGAGACATAATTAAACGCAACAGGCTGCCGAGCACATGGTGAGAAGGGGAATACGAGGTAGGCGTTCTTAGGCCACATCTATAATTGCCTTGGAAACTAATTTGTTCCTTAGGTTGGACGACGATTATTTAAAGATAAAATTTCAAATTCTTCTTGGATATATATATATATATATATATATATATATATATATATATATATATATATATATTATATGTATATATATGTAATATATATATATATATTATATATATATATATATAATATATATATACATATATATATATATATATATATATATATATATATATATATGCATATATATATATATATATATACATATATATATAAATGTTTGTGTGTGTTATGTGTGTGTGTGTGTGTGTGTGTGTGTGTGTGTGTGTGTGTGTGTTTGTGGTTATGTATGTGTGAAAGAGAGTGATTCAGAAATCATTTTACCCCTCTGCGCTCTTGTGCTTTACACCTCTAATCGTCAAATACCTAGCGTATGGATTACAACGCGTTCACAGGTACCTTTCGGCAATGAGACAACAGACCTAGCCCATACCCCACTTCACAAATAGTCAAACTAACAAGAACCAAGATGTTAACCCGCAATTTTCCATATGCCAATGTTACAAGAACCTCCTTTCGTGATCTCGTGAAAGCAACATCTCTCCTAGTTGCATGCTACAGTTTTTTTTTTTTAAAAAAATGATTTTAATAAACCAAAATCTTCAAAGTCCTTTTCGCCTTAACTGCTTCTGACCCTCTTCTGCCTCGAGTATTTTGACTCTTATACTGTCTGAAGCGTCGTTTCTGTAATTTCGTAAATATATATATTTTTTTGAAGGTTTTGATAAACTTTCGATTAGTCGACTCTTTATATAAGATTAGTTTGCATATCTTTACTTATAGTAGGACTTTGATTTTTGATTCGCGCATTAGCATAAACAAATATTCACACAGACACATATTTGATACTGAATGTATACAGTTTTGCCTCCTCCTCCCTTCTCTCTCTCTCTCTCTCTCTCTCTCTCTCTCTCTCTCTCTCTCTCTCTCTCGTCCATCATCACGTATCTTCCATGTTCCTGGGGCTCAATCTCTTCGGGTCGCCTTCTCGTACTCATCTCCTCTCGCTCCATTCTCTCTCCTTCACTCTCTACTCTCTCTTCTCATTCACCGTTCCTCTCGCTCTCATCTTCCTCCCTCCTAGCTTCCGTCTACTCTCCTAGCCGTGGTGCCGACTCTCCGATCTCTCTCTCACCTCTCTCAGCAAACTCATCTCCTGCCTCAACCCTCCCCTCCTTCTCTTCGCGCGGCTCAAGGTCTCTCCTTCCTCTGATCTTCTCTCCTGGCTTCCTCATCTCCTTCACTTCTTCTCGTCTTCTACTCTGTCTTCTGCTCTCTCTCTCTATATATATATATATATATATATATATATATATATATATATATATATGTATATATCATTCTCTCTCACTCTCTCCCACTCTCACTCTCTCTCTCACTCTCTCTCACTCTATCTCTCTCTCACACACACACTCTCT
>NW_028234437.1:6837504-6840004 GCF_977035675.1 Penaeus japonicus
CCGATACTAATGATAAATCAATCAATGAGCATTGATTTTGGATAAGAGATGTGCATCATGCATTCAGGAAGATGTAATCATATCGAAGAATCAGAAGCTGAAAAGAAATCCGATATTTCTGATCGGTAATTTCATACTTTCTTTACCTGTTGACGGAGAGGGACTGATCGAGAAACAGTCCGAGTGACTATTCAGGCGATCATTCAACACTTGTAATAAAGTTATATATACAGACTGAAATTGGGCTTATTTTGTTAGCCGATTACAGCATTTTACCCCCAAAAAAAAAACCCCCCCCAAACCCCACCCCCCAAAAAACATCAGTTTACTATTTCTGCGCCTTATCTCTCTACATTTATGATTAATATATAACATATATTTATATATATATATATATATATATATATATATATGTATATATATATATATATTTATAATATAATATATATTATATATACATGTAGGTATGTATGTATAAATACATTTATGTATATACATACATATATATATATATATATTATAGATATTATATATATATATATATATATATTTGAATATATATAATATATATATAATATATATATATATATATATATATATCATAATATATATATGTTATTTATATATATATATATATAAAATATATATATATATATATATATTATATTTGTATATGTATGTAATATATTACATAAATAATATGTGAGTTTTGTGTTTGTTTGTACATATATCTACTTATACATACATATATATATATATATTTATATATATATATATATCTAAATATATATATATATATGTGTACTTTATTTATATATATTACATATATATATATATTATATATATATATATATATATATGTATATAATGTAATATATAATACAATATATTATATATTTATATATAGATATATATTATATATATATTTATATATTACATATATATATATAATATTCTGTATAGATATGATATATATATATTTATATATATATATATATATATATAGATATATTTATATATGATTTTATGTATGTATGTATATATATTTATATATATATATATATTTATAAATATATATTTATATATATATATATATATAAGATATATATGTATGTTTATATATATATATATATATTTTATATATATATATATATATCTATCATATAATATATAATATATATATCTATATATATATATATATATATATATATGATGATATGTATATAATATATGATATATATATATATATTTATCTATATTTATTTATATATATATTATATTATTATATATGTGTGTGTGTGTGTGTGTGTGTGTGTGTGTGTGTGTGTGTGTCTGTGTATAGACACACACACATGTACCGCCGGTGTGTTAACAGAAGAGTTGATTTTTCTTTGATTTATCAAATAGATTTGCATTTTATGATGTCTAATGACATTAGGATATTGGTGTCACTAGAATATATCAATTCGATTATTCTGAGTGTTTTAGCACTGATCATGTAAGAGGCGTCATTAAATGATAATGTCAATGATTAATTAATTACCAATTGAGTGCATATATTCATAGATAATTTTTATCAATTACGAGAGTGATTATGCAATTTGATTTAATGAGAATAAAGTTAGAAAAAAATGTTTTTTTGTTTTTTTCCTTAATTACTTAACATATTTATTTTTGGGGCTAGAACTGTATATTTCATATTGCAAATGGTACGTTAACCAATGGCCGTATATACCCTGAGGCTATATGATACTTTATATAGTTTTATGAATTTATGGAGGCGAGTGGATAACCAAATATATTTTTGTTTTATTTTGGCGTGTGTTAATTTATTGTATATGTGTGTGGTGTTATATCTAATGTTGTATTAGACAGTTTGTCTATACTGTGAGCTGTCTTTCTCTTTAACTATTTCGTAGAGTTTATATGTAATTATTTTATTGGGATCTAGTGTAAGTAGCTGGATATTGGGGTCAATAAATACTCACCGTCTCTGTCTGTCTCTCTCTCTCTCTCTCTCTCTCTCTCTCTCTCTCTCTCTCTCTCTCTCTCTCTCTCTCTCTCTCTCTCTCTCTCTCTCTCTGTACATGTGTACGTGAGTATGTGTAATTGTATATGTATGCGTGAAGACAATAGGTACTAAAATACTAAAATACTACTAAAATATACAAAATCAATGAAATGAATCAAATAAATAGAATAGATAAAATCAATAAAATTATTGAAATTAATAAAACAGAAGAAAGAAATAATATAAACAGAATAGATAATAAAAATGAAATCTATCAGATGAATAAACTAGAACCAAAATAAATGAAAATGCAAACAAAGCATAGCATAGCATAGCACTCTAGCATAGCATAGCACTCTAGCATAGCATAGCATAGCACTCTAGCATAGCATAGCATAGCACTCTAGCATTGCATAGCATAGCACTCTAGCATAGCATCTAGAGCAACCCATTAAAAGGAAATAACGATAAAGGAAGAGCATCGTCGTA
>NW_028234437.1:6862504-6865004 GCF_977035675.1 Penaeus japonicus
GGTGAAGGGAGAGGAGGTCCCCTCGACTTGAAGGTCGAACTAATTCTGTCTAAATCTATCAATGACCTATTTTGAGGAGGATACCGGGTCAGTACGAGAGGCAGCGACAATTCTTCTAATTGGTCAGGGAGCTGCCCGACCCGGCGGTGATTGGTCCACGTGGTAATGAGAGCAGGACTTTGGCCACGCCCTCCGAACGTGGGCATTCAGGACTGACCTGGAACTGGGAGACATTGTGTTTAAGTAACTAGAAATATTTAATTATTGCTTCGATATGAATTTTGAATCTTTATCATATACAATAATACCTTGATATCGCTCGTCCACGTTACCCCAAATCGTCCCGATTTGGTAAGAAATTTAGATATAACGAAAAGAGAATGCCAAAATCAGCGATACTTAGCAGAGAAAAAGGAGATCCGTGATCAGTGGAGCTCTTGAAAATATACGAAGAGATCAGGAAATGCCGTGGCAACGTCTCGATTATTGCACAAGATCACACGGTTGTGCAATCTGTGCAGGCTTCGAGATGGGCTGCGCTGGTTACAGGATTGACACGTCTGGTTGACATGCCCTTCTGCATCCATCACTATCGTATCTGAAAAACTTTATACACGTAACTAGTGCATACGATAGTTGTAGAGGGGACAGGGTAAAGGGCGTAGGAGCAAAAATTATGCAGATGCATGTTATAAGATAATGGGTAATAGTAGTTATGAATTAACTAGCTGAAAATAACATGCAATATAAATTGAAAAGATATCAAAAGTATGTATACAATAAGTGCATTGCTAATTATTAACATATTATTATGTCATAATGCTTAAAACGATTAAAAAATTAGCAAGGAGGTAATGCGAAGTTATAGTATATACTCATAAATTGGTATATCCAGTAATGGTAAATATAGTACAAAAAAATACAAGAGTACGACTTGCGAATAGGCATCGGGTGATGCGTAACTTGCTCGTAGTGCGATGCAACCAACACGCGACCAAGCTCGAATCATCAGCCGTGCAAGTCCGGTATCTGTTTAAGAGCAGACTGGGGGAAAAGTCATTAGGAGTCCCGGGTTTCAGGATAAACCCGAGATTTGCAACAATGCAATGAGTTGACTGCCTCAGGAACCGTATACAGCATAGAATGGTCCTGGTAGACGACAGATGTAGTAGTTACCAGCAGGAACTATCTGAATTCATGTTATTTGCTGACAATACTTACGTAGTAGCAGACCGGATGCATCGAAAGATGAACTATATGCAAAATATGTCTGCTGTGATAAGTGATGAGTAATGAAAAAAATGATAAGTTAAGATGTAGTTTTTCCATTTACTAACTGAGTCTAGTCCTTCGGGGATTGAAGGCACGGCATATGAGCCAAGGTCAGTAGCAAATTAGAAAGAACAATGTAAATGTGTATGATGCATGTAAAAAAAAATTAGCCAAATTACCAACCATATCTAATCCTTTAAATAGGCGTGACCGGAAGTCAAGATTTGAGGCAAAGTGGGTAAAAAAATATCATGAGTATGCATATGAAAGAAAAAAATATTAATCCAAATATCAACCGAATCCAGTCCTTCAATTAATTAGAAGGCACGACCTGAGTCAGATTGGATGAGACTGGAAAAAATAAATGTTAATGAGAGCTGAAAGAAAAAAAATATTTTTAATATAACATTGACCTGGAGGTCGTTCCGTTGAGGAATAGGTGATTTACCGTGATCGACCATGCTAGTGGTCGGTAAGATCATGCGCCAAATTGAACTCGTCCCGTGGGGAAACGCTGTCTTAGCTCGAGAACAAAGATAAATATGATGAATTAGACTATGCTAGGATATTTCAATTGCGTGGCCGAACTCGTCCTTCTGAAATAAGGTGCGGCGTAATAGCCAAGATCGGGGCAACTGAAAGAAATACCATTAATATGTGCATAGCTAATAAAAATGTGGAGGTAGCAAGCCTGGAACGTCTGATAAGTGATAAGCGCGCTGTCTCTGTTTGAGAGAATTAATTGTGACGTCAGGTTGTCAAGATCTCCGAAGGCGCGTTGCACCGGAGTGCGAAAAATTAACCCGTAATTCGCGGTTTATTCAGTTGTGGTACCATAGATACGCGGAATTAGGGTGTGAGATGCATATGCAATGGGCGTCATGCAATGAAGGCCCGGTAAGTGAGGTACAGTAGCTGGAGAAAGGCAAATTAAGCTGAAAAGCTGTAAAATACGAAATGATAAGTAAACCTTTTCCTGACTGTCCTAGTGAACGTTGCGTTCGTAATATCATGATAAGATATTTGGCATACCGATTGACCCATGAAATGTTTCGAAAGGTCGGAAACTCGGAGAGGCCTATGATGATAACATATATGTTTGTGTTGTCGAAGTCGACAATTGTTTAAAAATAAAAATAATGACAATCATATCATACGATGATCAAAGTTACTTGCAATTAAATAATGAGATATGGAAGTAACAATAATCAATAATGCAATGAAAAAT
>NW_028234437.1:6875004-6882504 GCF_977035675.1 Penaeus japonicus
ATTTCTTATTGTTCGTCCAACCATCTTCTACCCAGTTCCTCTTCGCCACACAGCAGGGGGTACTGGTAAGGGGACTGCGGGGTGGGGGGTGGGGGGGAGGGGATATGACGTTGTGTGGAGGAAACTACGATGAATAAAGACCCTGAATATGATGGAGCGAATGGTGTAGGGAGGAAGGGAGGAAGAGAGGGGTGGGAAGGAAGGGGAAGGAGGAAAGGGGAAAGCGAAACTGCAGTGTGCGAGATGCGATATGATCAAGGGGGGGAGAAAGGGGGAGCGGGGTTGAACAAGAGGAAGGAGAACAAACGGAAGATGGAAAGGCAAAGAGGAGAAGTCATTCGTGCAAGAGGGAGAACGGGATTGGGTCTGGTAAGGGAGGGAAGAGCTCAAAAGGGGGAAAAAAGGGAAAGGGGGATAAGGAGGAGTCGAGAGGGGTAGGGAAAAGGATGAGACATATTTGTAGTAGAGTGTGGAAAGGGGGTTTTTAGCCGGTGATGGTGGGGTGGGGGGGGGGGGAGGGGGGGGGGGTTGGGTTCCTCGCAGAAGAGAGGCTTGACTTGAAACTTCAAAACTTTATCATTCTTATAGTCGCTCCGGCTTAACTTTCTGTCATCTCACTGGGGATCTCCCTCTCTCTCTCTCTCTCTCTCTTTCCCTTTCTCTCTCTCTCTGTCTCTCTCCCTCTCTCTCTTTCTCTCTCTATCTCTCTCTCTCTCTCACTCTCTCTTTTTTTTTCTCTCTCTCTTTTCTCTCTCTCTCTCTCTCTCTCTCCCTCTCTCTCATACCCACTACCCATCTAAAATACAGAGACTTCTTATAGACGTTCCTTGTTTCACACTTCCTCGCTTTCACTATAACAATATCAAAACAACTGACTTTTACTCAGCTAATAACAGCTACAATGTATCGTATTGATCTACGATATAGTCAGGCATCAAACCTATTCCCATTCTAGACAGCAGACAAAATATTGCTCAATAATACCTGAACCCAAAGGATTTAAATCATGCATTGGACATCTCTCTCTCTCACACTCTCTCTATGTCTCTCTCTCTCTCCCTCTCTCTCTCTTTCTCTCTCTCTCTCTCTCTCTCTCATACCCGCTACCCATCTAAAATACAGAGACTTCTTATAGACGTTCCTTGTTTCATAAACACTTCCTCGCTTTCACTATAACAATATCAAAACAACTGACTTTTACTCAGCTAATAACAGCTACAATGTATCGTATTGATCTACGATATAGTCAGGCATCAAACCTATTCCCATTCTAGACAGCAGACAAAATATTGCTCAATAATACCTGAACCCCAAAGGATTTAAATCATACATCGGACATTTTTTTTTTTTCCTTTTTTTAACAACTCCGAAAACAAAGGAAGCCTGTGTGATGTATCACCTCAACTGTAATGGCACGTCACAAATGTCTTTTCCTTGAAGTGATGTCACTCTTCATTTTCACGGGTATTTTGGCCAGTGTCCGCCGAGTGTGTGTGACTCACTTGATGTCACGCAAGCGGTCAGTCCATTTTCGAATATAAAGATTGGCGAGAATTCTGGGAAATGGTTCAGTTAAGTTAGCGTACGATGAGGTTAAGGTTATTTTCGTAAAAGCAATACTAATATATATGGATCATTCGTAATGGATTTGAAGGTGAAGTTGTATTATCCTTCGATAAATGTAGATGGATCTGAGCAAAAGTGTGTCATTTTGTTTTTCTTTTGCGAGTTAATATATACGGCAGCTGTAATCTGATACAATAGATATAAACTATAGGTAATAAGAAAAGTGTATTAATTCTTCAATAAATCTAAATGGATCACTCCTGATATATTTTTTAATACGATGTATTTTACACACTTTCTTTAATTTCTAATCAGAAGTATAAGATTTTTTTTTTCCTTTTTTTGATGAATGTTTCTTAAAATGTCGACAGATTTATTCCAGTCATATTGACTTTCAGATTACAACTCTTTTTGTTGCCCGAAAAAAAAAATAAATAGATAAAAAGAAGAAGAAAAAAGAAAACAAAAGAAATGGAAGAGACCCAGGAAAAAAAAAAAAAACATAATCCGGTTGTCGCCCACGATATAATGCCATATTAATTCCAAATTATCTCGATTAATCCCTTGCGACTCAGAATTGTTAGGCGATGATTGTGATGAGATGATTATTCCTCTCGCTCAGTCTCTCTTTCTCTCTCTCTCTTTCTCTCTTTCTTTCTCTCTCTCTCTCTCTCTCTCTCTCATATATGTATATATTCATATGTATAAATATACATATATATTAGCATATAAATAAATAAATGAATATATATATATATATATATATATATATAGATAGATAGATATATAATATAAATTTTTAACAACTCCCGTAAACAAAATGGAAGCCTGTGTGATGTTCACCTCACTGTAAGGCACGTCTCAATGTCTTTTCCTTGAAGTGATGTCACTCTTCATTTTCACGGGTATTTTGGCCAGTGTCCGCCGAGTGTGTGTGACTCACTTGATGTCACGCAAGCGGTCAGTCCATTTTCGAATATAAAGATTGGCGAGAATTCTGGGAAATGGTTCAGTTAAGTTCAGCGTTAACGATGAGAGGTTAGGTTAATTTTCGTATAAAAAAAAGCAATACTAATATATATATATTCGTAATATTATATATATATATATATATATATATATCTATATATTAAGGGGACGAGAGGGGGCACGTGTCACAAATTTTATTCATCGCTGTTATTCTCAAACACTGATGGAGAGATGAAACTTTAATAGCATTAATCTATTACTGTTACATATCGGTTACATTGTTAGCATAACAAAAATTCAACACTAGCAAATGTTTCTGTAAAATAATATTTTTAGGTTAGACAGGTTAGTGTGACACTTGCCCATGGATGGGGCCATGTTGTCACATGAGTCGGGGCAAGTTGTCCAGACGAAAATGCACTTGGGTTTAGAAGTTATGCCTAATTTTCAAAAATAGATTTAAGTTAAATGAGCATACAATAAGGCAAAATTATTCAGTGTTGTTATTTGTCCAGAGTGGGCAGTGAAATCACAAACTGTTGATGCTCTGTTAGTGTGTACCCTCTTGTTGGATAGGGAAGTTTCATTACATTGTCTTCCACTGCATGCGTGCAGATATTCTTTTTGCTCAGGGAAAGAAGAAAACTTTTCTTATCATTTCACAGAAAAACCTGCTTCGAAAAATTGCTGTTTCCACCTCATCATCATCGAGGGTCAAGCTGAATTATTTTGCCAACATAGAATTAACAGCTTTTTCAGGAAATTGAACTAGATGTGATAACACAATTGCTAGATGTAACCTCTGTGGAGATTTTAAAATCTGTCTCTCTTCTACGTCACTGTGGCTGTCACGGCATCACTAGCTCATCACAAATGCAGTCACTGTCTGCACTTGTATCCGTTTCATTCAATCTTTATCTCTGTTTTTTGTGGTTTTTTAGCATCGATATGCTCTTTTTTTTGAGATGTAAAACAAAAACTTTCTTCGTTGTCAGATTTTCTTTGAATCTTTGTATCACCTCCTCTCTTTTGCATTTTAACTTGGGGTGTCAGTAAAAATTGTGATTTCCCTTTTTCCTTTTACTGGATCCAATTTTGAGACAATTGCCACACCACTCTGAAGTAATAGGCCCCATTTCTTAACAAGAGTCGAGGATTCTATCAAGGGAAATCAACTCAATACAATAATAATACAAATGGATAAGCAAAAACAATTAATGATTTTCACATAGAATAGTATGAACTGTGCATACTTTTTCCAAAGATCAACTTAGTGTGTTAGGGTCAGCAAGAAGTCAGAAGCAAAAACACAGGAAAACTTAACCACGAGTTGAAAAGAGAAGAGTTTATTTCAGGAAAGTGTCTGGCTCCCACCTTAAGGGTAGGTAGCCACAGTGGAGGCACAAATGAGCAGTGTCTCTAACAACGGACTGTGACAACTTACCAATGTGCCAACCAGCCCCACTTCTCCCTATATTAAGCATTATATATCTTATATATATATAAATATATATATATATATATAAATCTATATATATATAAATATATATGCATATATATTACAGTATATATATATATATATGTATATATATATATATATTTATTTAGGATATATATACATATATATATATATATATATAATATATATATATATATATATATATACATACGCTATATATTAATTGTATTATATATATATATTATATATATATTTATATATATATTATCTATATATATATATGTATATATATATATATAATAAAACCCCCCCCCCCCCCCCCCCCCCCCCCAAATATATATATATATATATATATATATGCATTATATTATATATAATTATAATATATATTATATATATATCATTATGTATGTTATATTGCGATATATATATACGGCAGCTATATATATATATTATATATATAATATATAGGTATATTATATATATATATATATATGACACTTCTTAAACACACACACAACACACACACACTGTGATATATCTATATTTATATATTATTTATATATAATTATCTTATATTATATATATTATATATTACTATATACATTTAATATCTTGCATATAAATATGTATATATATATAATTATATTTATATATATATTACTAGATCTACATATATATATATATTCCAGTCATATAAATTGCAGAGTATACAACAGTTTTGTGGCCGATATGTATATGTATTTATACATACAATTACATAATATAGTATATATATATTATAATATATATATATACATACCATATAGGGAATTGGATATATATATATATATATATATATTAATCGGTTGTCGCCCATTATATACTTTATTTATATATATATGCTATAAATAGCTATATATAAACCCTTGTATATAGAAATATATATATATATATATGATATATATATATATAGTCTCTCTATATTATCTTAAATGCCATGCATATATGTATTTATACATATCATAAATAAATACATATATATATATAATTTATATATATACAATCTAAGATATGTATATATATATATATATATATTATATATTCTATGTATATATATATATATATATATATATATATTGTCATCATCACTATCATTGCTATCATCATTATTGTTACTATTACTTTCATTTTTTTTTAAATGATGACAATATCAATTACAGTAATGATGATGATAATCTTAATGATAAAGATGAGGATGGTAATGAGAAATAACTATAACAAAAACAAATGCAATGGTGATTATCATTGTAATGAATATAAATATAATGATAGTAATAGTAAATGATGAAAATGAAAATAATGATAGTTACGGTAATAATGATTGTAATGATAAATATGATGATAATGATAATGGTAGTAATGATAATTTTGAGGATGATAATGATAATGACAATTGTAAGAATGATAAAATTAACAAAAATTGTAATAATAAAACTGAGAAAAATGGCAGTGATAATGGTAATAATGATCACGAGAAAATGGTGATGGTAATAATAATAACAATGATGATTATAGGAATGATATTGAGGATGATGATAATGATGATACTAGAAGTGATATTAATAACAATGATATTGATAATAATAGGAATGATATTAATAACAATGACTATAATAACAATGCTGATTATGATTATTATCATTATCTTTATGATAACATCATCGTTATCATCATTAATACCATCATCACTGTTATTATTATTACTATCATTATTGGTAGCAGTAGTTGTAGTATTGGTATTTTTATTTTATAATTTTTGCTACAATCATTTTCATCATCCACATGCTTCTTCTTATCATTATAATAATACTGGGGATGACAATGAAAATTCTAATTGTTATCATTGTCAAAGTCATTAGCATAAATATCACTACCATCCTTGTTCTCATCATCATGAAACTTCTGAGTGGGAGTCGCATCTTTACATCACACAGCCTCGAAATCACAATGGAAGTAAAAGCAAAGGCACATGTACAAAGAAAGGGAGAAAGAAAGACAGCACAGATATAAAGAAAAAAGAAAAAAGAAGAAGAAGAAGAAAGGAAAACAGACCGTTGGGAAAAAATGGAAAAAAATAGAAAAGGAGAGAAAAAGAAGGGAAAAAAAGGAAAGAAAGAATGAAAATATGACACAAGTAGGGAAATACCGAGCAATCAAGGTAATGTTGGAGGAATAGGAAAGATGAGTCATTTTTATTAAAACTTTTTCTTTCTTTCTTTCTTTTCTCTATCTCTCTTTTCCATTTTTTTCTTTCTTCCTGCTTCAATACACCACAGCGCCTCCCCACGACGCCAGGCGAGTGGATCTCAAACTCCACTTAAGTTGAGTGGCCTCGTTCATTCATTCTCCACTTTCCCCACCCCCCCATCCCCCCTAAACACCCACCCTTGCTTGTACATCAACCTACCCCATCCCCTCCCTTCCCCTCTCCATTCCTCTCCCCTCCCTTCCTCCCTTCCACTCCCCCTTCTCTCTCTCTCTCTCTTTCCCTCCTTTCCCCTCTCCCTCTCCCCCCTCCCCTCCCTGACTGCCCTTCTCCCCCTCCTCCCCTTCCTTTCCCTTCTCCCTCTCCCTCCCTCCCCCTCCCTTCCCTCCGTCACCTTCCTCTCATCCTCCCTTCCTCTCCCCTATTCCTCCCACCCACCTCTTCCTCCCTCTCCCCTTCGCTTACCGTCCCCTTTCAAGGCTCCTGTGCTCTGCCTCTTTAACTACCATTGTTAAGGAGAACGTCGGCATTACAGAATCAGGAAAAGTCATGAAATCGGAGCTTTGATCTCGGGTCTGGTGGCTGAAGGGGAGACACTACACGAGAGAGCTTTTGCTCGTACAGAGAGGCAAAGCATTGGGTTGACTTTTCTCTTTTTTTTTCCTTTTTTCCTTCAAAATTTATCCTCTTTTCTGCGTTATCTTCTTCTTCTTCTTCTTCTTTTTCTTCTCTCTCTCTCTCTCTCTCTCTCTCTCTGCCTGTCTGTCTCTCTCTCTCTCTCTCTCTCTCTCTCTCTGCCTGTCTGTCTCTCTCTCTCTCTCTCTCTCTCTCTCTCTCTCTCTCTCTCTCTCTCTCTCCGTCTCCATGCCTCTCTCTTTCTCTCTCTCATTCTTCCCTCTTCCCTCTCTCTCGGTCTTGGTTTCGCGAATAAGCTCTGTCAACGAACCTAGGAATGGAACACATTATAAGAGCATCAAGATTCTATCTAAGTTACCCCCATGCTTTCTTCTTTAACCTCGTCTTTGTGCAAACTTCCATACCGCTCAAAGGGGAAGACCTTTTGCCACTGTATGTCTTACGATATGACCTGGTGTTTCGTACCTCCTCAAGGCATATTTTTCTTATACACTCATCACCCTATTCATCCCTTGCACATTCGTTGTCTGTGTGCGTGTGTGATATCGTCGAAATATTTGTGGATTTCTATACTCAACACACACACACGCACGCGCACACGTTTGCACAGATATACGCCCAA
>NW_028234437.1:6955004-6957504 GCF_977035675.1 Penaeus japonicus
TGTGTGTGTGTGTATATACTTTTATATATATATATATGTATATATACAAATTAATACATATATATACATACATATGTATTTCATAAGCCTATGCCATCGCACTTCAGGATGTAGGGCTCTTTCAATCTTTGCAGATCATTCTTGTCTCATGTCCTCTGATTCGCTATTTCATTACGCCATCTTGTCATCGGTTTTGCCCTTGATCTCTTTATGTCATCTATTTTCCATTCTGTTGTTTTCTTTGTTCACCTGTTGACCTGCTCTTAAGTATATCCTTTACTTTTAACTGTTTCCTGATCCATGTTGTTCTTTTCCTATCTCTTAAGCTAACTTCTATCATTAGCTTTTCCATTCCTTTCTGAACACTTACTTAAATTTCCTTTCAAGTAATTTGGCCGTAGTCCATGTTTCTGATCCATATGTTAAAACGGGAGGACATTGGTTGAAAGTCTTTCTCTTTAGATATAATGACATAGAACCTCGTAATGTATTACTGTGTGTACCGAAGTCACTCCAACCTAGTCTAATTCGTCGTTTTATCTTAGCTTCACAGTATATATTCGTCTGGATGAGTTGCCCTAGGTATACATACTCATTTACTGCTTTTAGTACCTATACTTGTATTTATTCAACTGGGGCCTGACTGTTGAACATGACTTTAGTCTTTTTCATTTTAAGCCCAACCTTCAGACTTTCCCTATTCAAATCGTTTATAAATGTTGTAGTTTATTTGCTGATTCGTCGAAAAAAACAAAAAGAATGTCATCTGCAAAATTTACATTATAAGTGCTTATGCCATTTTTTGATGATCGCTGTTCCATCTCTCTATATATCCTCTAATAATCTACTATAGATTTCCTCTACTCCTTGTTTACGAATTACGTCTAGTACTGCCACTATCTGTACCTATTCCTAAATTCGTTTGTTTTCTCTCTTATTTGAGTGAGGATGCCTGCCTGTTCCCTGGGTTGTTTTGAATCTAATTTATTGGAGATGCAGGTTATGAGGATTTTTGTTAACAGTTTATAGATTACTGACAGGAGGCTTATACGTCGACAGTTATTTAGGTCTTTTGTGTCCCCCTTTTTGTGTGATAAATTATTATTACCGTCGTTTAGGCATTTGTTGAAAGATTGGCTAGTTTTACTGCCGTAAACTTCCTGCATCTGGAATACGATTTACACTAATGTCATCTTTTCATGTCTTTTTGTGCCCTATTTACTTCCTCTAGCGTAATATTTGGAACGTCTCCTTCCGTCGTTGATCGCTTGAGTGGTATAAGTCGCTATAAAAGTCTTCTACTACTTTGATGATTTCCTTTTTATTGTATGTCACCTCTCCGTCGGTTGTCTTTTTTTTTTTTTTCTATACCGAACCTCCTCTTTGTTGTCTTAATGCTGGTGCTTAGGATTAAAGCTTCATTTATTTCTTCGTATGCTAAACTTGCGCACATCTTCTTTCTTCTTGTATATCGTCTTATACTCTGCTAATTCAATTTTGTCACTGATTGACGTTATTTTTATGTACCTATCCTATTTCACAAGTTTGTTTGTGTGTACCGAAAGCTAGTTAAACGCTTACGTCTTGTACAGTGGCTGCGGGTAGGAGCATATACTTGGATAATTTTTAGGATATATATCTAAGATATATATTTCACTCACATTGTTGAATTCACTGATATTGTTTTGGAGGCGCTTGTGAACTAAGAAACCTGCCTTTTATTCTTGTGTGCTATCCAAAGATTCATCTCTCCAATATAGTAAGAAAGCGTCCATCATCTAGTATTTAATGATATATGCACACACACACACACACACACACACACACACACACACACACACACACACACACACACACAACCACACACACTCACACACACACACACACTCACACACACATACATACACAAACACACACACAGACAAACGCGCGCACAAACACACACACACACACACACACGCATATCCATGCACACAAACAGACCCTCGCACGGACGCGCGCTCTGTCAATGTACATCTATTTGTATACCAAAGTCTACCCGATATTCTGATATACCAGAGGATATTAAACAACAATAAAAATGGCAGAATCATTTGGAATAACCCTCCGATACCAGACAAATCTACACGGTTTATAGCACGTAGAGCAGGCTATGCATAACATATAACATTCCACCTATTGCTCTATTGTTGGTTTAGACTAGCATATCCTAAGCTGAGATACGAATTCCTTCATAATATAACGCACAGAACGCAGTGAACATACTCAATACAGCCATTACGTTACGTTAAACAGAGATAGTTACAGGAGAAAGACGAACCTCCAGCGCCATCTAGGAGGAGAAGATCTAAACCTCCAACGGGTCCAGAGATTCCAATCCCCTTATATTGAGAGGGATCTGGTCATAATCATATGAAAAATGAAGGGGAACTAGACAAGATTACCTCAATTATCGGGTCTTTTCTAATGGTCAGGTTATCCGCTTGGGTCTTTGATCATC
>NW_028234437.1:6987504-6990004 GCF_977035675.1 Penaeus japonicus
AAATGCGTGTGCTATTTATCTTTATTTGGTTGGCTGTCTGTTTCGATTCTGTTGTTGCTGTTGTTTCTTATATTCTGTGTATTTTTATGTCTCTGTCTCTTTCTCTCTCTCGCTCTCTTGCTCTCTCTCTCTATCTATCTATCTATCTCTCTGTCTTTCTCTCTGTCTTTCTCTCTCTCTCTCTCTTCCTCTCTCTCTCTATCTATCTATCTATCTCTCTGTCCATCTCTCTCTAATTTTGAAATCGCTTTATCTTTTATATAGACAAAGAGCTTGTGTGACTGTTGTAACTCAGGTATCATATTCTCTTCCTTGAAATATATGCAAACTGTCCAGCATTTTCCTCTTCTCCTGATAAATGCTTTTGTCTGATTCTGTACAACATTTAAATGTTTAAGATGCATATGTCCAGTGTTCCTGTGCCTCCCTTATATTTGCATATGGAAATGCTTATGGTCATAAAATTGATGATATACCATTTTGTTTATAATATATGCACCACACACACATATACACATTCAAACAAACGAACAAACAAACAAACACACACACACACACACACACACACACACACACACACACACACACAAACACACACACACACAAACACACACACACACACACAAGCATAAATGGAAGCTTCCGGAGTGGAAGTCTGCAACATCCACGTTGCATGAATCTCTCTTCGAAAACGAATTAATTATTTCACGAGATCTGTGGCACTGCATGTGAATGAATATGACACTCTCTCTGATATGATATATAATACTAAAAGGCATTAGTGATGAAGGAAGATGACACTTAAATGATATGATGTGTCGTGACACTTAAACAGTCTTCAGCTTGAGGTTGATGGGGCCCAGAGATTTCCCTATTCACTCTTGATTAGAGTGATTGACTGCGCATATATATATATATATATATATATATATATATATATATATATATATATATATATATATATATATATATATACATATATATATATATATATATATATATATATATATATATATATATATATATATATATATATATGCTGAAAGAAAGAGAGAGAGAGAGAGAATGAGATATACGTCATCTCTATTGTTATAACTGTTTTGATCACATCAATACCATAGTGATGGTAAAAAATAAATAAATGAATAAATAAATAAAAGAAAGAAAAAAAAACTAATTTAATTGAATGTATTGAAATTATGATAGAAATCATTATACTTTATGATGATATTTCTGGCTGGATTTGATAATTGCCTGACAGCCCGATTATGCCTGATTTCCATGCACGAACGGTCTGTTTTCCCCTGCCAATCAAGCACTAATTTTCCGCTTTGACATGCTTAGATTTGCTGCGGTGTATCCCTAATCTTTCGTTGATATCACAGTTGGAAAAGACAAATATACACACGAACATACATACACAGTCATGACAACATACATATATATAATTATTATACATGCGTATCATATACAGGAGAGTAGGGGAGGAGGGAGGGCTGGGTGGGGGAGGAGGGAGGAGGGAGGGCTGGGTGAGGGAGGAAGGAGGAGGGAAGGCTGGGTTGAGATGCTGGAGGGGATGGAGAAGGGGTGAGGAAGGGTTAGAGGAAGGAGGGGAGGGGGTTGCAGGGTTAATTGGAGGGAGGGGAGGGGGTTGCAGGGTTAATTGGAGGGAGGGAGGGAAGAGAGAGGCACACATGCTCACGTACTAAAAACTATAACCATCTGCACACGCGTCATCTCACACATGCACGTCATGATGATACTGCAGATAATATTATCATTGCAAAAAATCTAGTCATATTATCTATAAACAACAAACAGAAAAACAATTTAATACCGCGGTTTTCATATTTCTTACGCCGTGCAAATGGAAAGAAAAAGGATAAAAAATTGGCAAAAAAAAAAAAAAAAAAAAAAAAAAACAGTGATTGCACAAGAACAAGAAAAATAAAAAGAAGAAGAAGAAAAACAAAAAAACATATAGATAAAGAAACAGAGACGTGTTTGCCCGACGAGCGTGAGTGTCACCATCCTTCCTACTTCATTTTAGCGACTTTGAGGAAATTGGTTTGAACTCGACGTTGGCATTTTCGTAAATTCTTGTTACCGAACGTAAAGCCCTCACATTGTTTGATATTCCTACGTATTCTCTGATATCCTTTTTGGACGATGTTGTTTGTGTATGACGAGCCATGTTGCTATCGTGAGCCGTTATGTTGCGAGCACGGGGATAATAAGATCCTTTCTGCTTTGGGAGATATCGACAGCGGTGAGAGGAAATACGAAAAGGAATAAACACTATCGATGGATCATCTTCAGATATATACATGTGTGTGTATATATGTGTGTGTATATATATGTATATATATATATATATATATATATATATATATATATATATATATATGTATATATATATATATACATATACATATATATATATATATATATATATATATATATAATACATATATATATATATATATATATATATATATAT
>NW_028234437.1:7035004-7037504 GCF_977035675.1 Penaeus japonicus
GTATAATATATATATATATATATATATATATATATAATATATATATATATATATATATATATATATATATATATATGTATACTACCTACCTCATCTGGGTCCTACTAACCCTCAGTACAGCACGTAAACCACCTCCATCCAGACACTAGCTCAAACATCAACGCAATGTACTTTTAGCATGGACCCCTTTCCTTCAAAGTCCTTTCTGGCGTCATCCCCCTTCAGAACCCCTTTTGACGTCATCATCAAACAACCCTTTCAACATCACGATCAAACCCACGCTGACGTCACTGCCTTGACCTAAGCTAAACAACCAATATGACCCAACAACCTCTATATAGAATCACCCCCCCCCCCACCACCCAACCTCCAGCCTGCCTCTTACCCGCGCCTCACTCACAGTACGAAATCACCACTTCTCCTCACAGCTGATCCCCCCCCCCCCCTTTCCCACATCTCATCACTATCCAATCCTTCCTCACAATCCCCTCACACCTTCCTTTCCCTCGGTCCATTTCCTCTCTCTATCCCCTCGTCCTTCCTATATTCCCTCTCTCTCTCTCTCTCTCTCTCTCTCTCTCTCTCTCTCTCTCTCTCTGCCTGTCCTTCTCCTAATTCCTCCCTCCACCCTTCTCCTATCCCTCATCACTCCTCCCTCCCCCTTTCCCATTCCCTTCATCCTTCCTACATCCCCTTACTGCTTCTCTTGATGCCCCTTCCCTCCCTCCCTCTCTCCCTTTAATTAAACCACCCTTCCCCCTCCCGCCCTCTCCTCCGCTTCTCTTCCCCGAAACCCTTTCCCTCTCCCTCCCTCTCTGGCTCTCTCCCACCCTTAACCCTTCCAACGACCTCCCTCCCACCCCTGCCCTCTCCTCTCCTTAACCCTGCCCGTCCCTTTCGCTCTCTCCCCCATAACCTTAAACCCTTCCCTTCGCCTCCCCTCGTCTCCCCTTAAACCCTTAACCCTTTCCCTCCCCCCTCTCTTTCCCACCCCGCCGCCATACCCACTCCCCTTCCCCCGATTCCCCACCCCCTCCCCTTTCCCCTCCCCCTCCCTCCCTATTCCCCCCCTTCCCCTCCCCGCCCCCTGTCCCCTTCCCCATCCCTCCCCTCCCCCAGGGATGGGGGGGGGGGGGGGGTCCCCCCCCCTCCACCCCCACCCATCTCCCTTTCCTCCCCTCTACCCCCATTCCCCCTTCCCTCCCTCCCTCTCTCCCCTTAACCCTTCCTCCCTCCCTCTCTCTCTCCCCTTAACCCTTCCCCTCCCTCCGTCTCTCCCCTTAACCCCTTCTCTCCCTCCCTCTCTCCTCTCAACCCCTTCCCTCCCTCCCTCTCTCCTCTCAACCCCTTCCCTCTTTCTATCCCTCCCTCTCTCCCCTTATCCCTTAACCCTTCCCCTCCCTCCCTCTCTCCCTCTCTCCCCTCAACCCCTTCCCTCCTCCTATCCCCTAAACCCCTCCCCTTAACCCCTCCCCTGAACCCCTCCCCTCCCTCCCTCTCTCCCCTTAACCCCTCCCCTCCTCCTATCCCCTCAACCCCTCCCCTCCCTCTCTCTCTCTCAGCTCCAAAAACACGGCCGTTACTCTCCCCTCTCCCTCGACACACTACCCCGAGGGGAGAATGCTAATGTTTACATACTCTCCTCTCAGTCAGCGGCGGCGGCATGAGTTCCGCGGATAACTGTCACATAAGTCGAACCGGTTCCGATATAACCTCCGCGAGCAGCAATCTAAAGCTGAATATTTTAATACATAATTAGCTCCTGGCGTAATCATGGCGGCGCTGTTCACAGACTTATGAAGAGGAGATGAGGGCTGTCGGGGAGGGGGAAAACAGAAGGGGAAGAGGGAGAAGGGAGAGGGGAAAAGAGGGGAGAGAGATGGAAAAAGAGGAGGGGACGTGGGAGAGGGAAAATGAGAGGTGAGAGGGCTTGGGAAAGAGCATTGGAAAGGAGGGAGGAAGAGAGAGAGAGAGAGAGGAAGAGAGGAGACAGAGATGGGTAAAGACCAACGGAAAGAAGAGGGGAAGAGATGAAGAGGAGAGAAAGATGGGTAAAGAGATGGGGAAGAGATCGGAGGAAGTGGGGAAAAGAGAGGAAAGAGAGCATTGGAAGGGAAATGGGGAAAAAAAAGAGAAAGAAAGACAGAAAAAGAGAAGTGGAAGAGGGAGAGGAGAAAAGGGGGGAGATAGAGAGATGGGAAAAGAGAAGGGGGAAAGGGGAAAAGAAGAGAGAGAGAGATGTGGAAAAAGAGAAGTAGACGAAGGAGAGGGGAGAGAGGAGGAAAGAGAAAAGGAGAAGGAGAGGAGATAAAGAGAAGAGAGAGAACCGAGGTATTGGAAGAGAGAAAGAGATGGGAAAAACGAAGGGGAAGAGAGTAGGAGAAAAGGAAAAGAAGGGAGAGAGAGATGAGCAAACAGAATGGGAAGGGGGAGGGAAACAGAAGAAGAAAGATGGAGAGAGGGGAGAGAGATGGAATAAAGAGAAGGTCAAGGAGGAGAG
>NW_028234437.1:7060004-7062504 GCF_977035675.1 Penaeus japonicus
TAAATATATAACTATATATATATATATATATATATGTATATATAATACATATATTAATATATATAGTTGTGGGTATATATATATATATATATATATATATATATATAATAGTATGTATATATATACATATATATATATATATATATATATATATATATATATATATGATATATATATTAATATATATATATTTATATATATATATATATATATATATATAATGAAAGTATATATACACATATATTGGTGTATAAAATATATTATATATATATAATATATATATATATTATATAAATACATAAAATATATATATATATAGCTATATGAATATGGATATATGGTATATATATATATATATATGGGGGGCGGGGGGGGTATATTGGGGGTTATATATATATATATATATATAATATATTAGATATATGGTTTAATGTATATGCGGTGTGTGTGTGTATATATATATATTGGTATGTATATGTATAACGATATGGGTTTTGTGTGTAGTGTATTAATATGTATATATACATATTTATATGCATATATATGCATACATACATATCATATATATTATATATAATATATAATATATATATATATAATATAATATATATACATATATATATATATATAATTATATATATATAATATATAATAATTATATACATATAATATATATTATATATATATATATATATATATATAATATATATATATAATATATTCTATAATGTGTTGTGTGTTGATGTGTGTGTTTTGTTTTTGTGTCATGTGAGTGTGTGTGTGTCGTGTGTGATGGTGTTGGTGTGTGTTATATATATATCTAAATATATATATATATATATATATATATCATATATATAATAAAATATATATATTATCATATATACACTACATAATCTATATATTATACTAGTATACATATATATATATATAATACTATACTATAATATATTATATATATATAACACATACATATGTATACATATATAGATATATATATATATTTATATATTATATATATATAATATCACTCACTATGTTTATATTTTAATGATATATATATAGTATATATATACATATATATATATATTATATATATATATATATATATATATGTATATATAATAACATATATATATATATACTAAATATGACATACATATATATATGTATATATATATATATAAAATATACTATATATAATTATAGTATATATATATATAACTATATATATAGCAACTAAATATATATCCCATAAATAACACATATGAATTGTGTGTATATATCAAAAATATATATATAAATAATATAAAATAATATAAATATATAACTATCTATATATACCATAATATATATATAACAACAATATATATGAAAGACAACACTATATTATATATATATATTAAAAATATATATATCTATATATATATATAATTTCAATGTATTATGCAAATGCAGTTGTGTGATGTGTAAATAACACTATATATGTAACATGTAATATGTGGGTGTTGGTGATATATATGTATATATACACCACTTACTATGATTTCATTATGTCATTACATCACATACATCAATATAAATATAAATATCTATAACACAATCACCAAAAACTATATAATATATAAATACTATATATATAATAAATATATATATTATATTATATATATACATATATACTATATATATATATATATATATATATTTATATATATATATATATATATATATATATCAATTTGTGTTGTGTGATGTGTGGTGTAATTAAGTGATGTGTAGTGTGTGGATTAGATGTAGTGTGTGTGTGTGTTCACTATATTATCACTCATATATATATATATAATATCATACTCAATAGTATATATACTATACCATACATAAAATACATACTATATACTATAGATATTATCTATATATATATATATATATATAATATATTATACATACTATATAACTATTATATGGTTGTCAATTTTGAATGATAATGATTACTCTGTACATAAAACGCTGACTTGTTTGTTTGCTTTTAAAGAAAATATTTTCGTCTCTTTTCATTCTGAAGAAACTTTATCGGAGCTAACTCAATCTGCGAACTTAGTTAACCAGAAAAAAGGAGGAGGAGAGGGTGGGGGAGGAAGAGGGATTTTGGGAGAAGAAGAGGGAGAGGGGAGGAAAGGGGAAGGAAGGCGGGATAGTAAGAGAAAGAAAGGGGTGGAAGGGAGAAGGAGCAAGAGAAGAAAGAAAGAGAGAGAGGAAGAGGACAAAGAGAGGAAAGGATAAAGGAATAGAAAGAAAAGGAGGAAGATAGGAATGAAATGGGGATAGAGAATAGAGAGTAACGATAAGAAGAGGAAGAAAAGCGGAAGAAAAGAGAGATAGGAAAAGCAGGAGGATAATGAGAGGAGGAAGAGAAAAAAAAGAGAAGTAGGAAACGGAAGAAGGAGAGGTTGAAAGGGAAAGAAAAGAAGGAGGAGAAGGAACAAGGGAGAGGAACAGAGAA
>NW_028234437.1:7110004-7112504 GCF_977035675.1 Penaeus japonicus
AAATATCAATAGATGGATAACAAAAATATGAATGGATTGATAACAAAAATATGAATAGATTGATAACAAAAAATATGAATAGATGGATAACAAAAATATGAATAGATTGATAACAAAAAATATGAATAGACTGATAACAAAAATATGAATTGATAGATAACAAAAATATGAATAGATGGATAACAAAAATATGAATAGATTTATAACAAAAAATATGAATAGACTGATAACAAAAATATGAATTGATAGATAACAATATATCAATAGATGGATATAAAAAATATGAATAGATTGAGAACAAAAATGTGAATAGATTGAGAACAAAAATGTGAATAGATTGATAACAAAAGTATGAATAGATGGATAACAAAAATATGAATAGATTGATAACAAAAAATATAAATAGATGGATAACAAAAATATGAATAGATTGATAACAAAAATATGAATAGATTGATAACATAAATATGAATAGATTGATAACAAAAAATATGAATAGATAGATAACAAAAATATGAATAGATGGATAACAAAAAATATGAATAGATAGATAACAGAAATATCAACAGATGGATAACAAAAAAATATAAATAGATTAATAACAAAAATATGAATAGATTAATACCAAAAAAATATGAATAGATTGATAACAGCAATATGAATAGATGGATAACAAAAATATGAATATATGGATAACAAAATATAAATAGATTGATAACAAAAAATATCAATAGATGGATAACAGAAATATCAACAGATGGATAACAAAAAAATATAAATAGATTGATAACAAAAATATTCAAACAGCAATTGATTTCGAAGAGACAGAACCCCCTATGAAACGAACTTGAGACATGCTACACATCCTCAAATCTTCTTCTTAGAAACGTCTCTGAATCTTCGCTTAGTCTTTCTAAGAAGTTTTCATTTTTCTCCCTCCTCTTCCCCTCTCTTGGAGTGTAATCCTTCTCACTCAAGCTTACAATTTCTCCAAGTCTTTCGTCTCATTCTCTTATTCCTTCTTCTCTTCTTTCTTTTGTTTTTATTACTTTTTTATTTCCTTTTCTTAATTTTCTTCTTATTTTTGTTTTTATTACTTTTTACTTCTTTTTCTTAATTTTCTTCTTAGATTTCTTTTTATTCCTTTTAGCTCCTTTTCTTGATTTTCTTTTGATTTTTTTAGTTCTTCTTCCCTTTTCTGTTTTCCCATATATATATATTTTTTTTTTTTCTTTCTTCTTCTTCAACTCCCTAATCCTCCTCCCTCTGCTCTACTCCTCCTACTCCCCCTCCTCTTCCACCTCCTCCACTACCTCCTTAGCTTCTTTATCCTCTTTCCCGATTCTTCTTATTGTTATAATAGGGGTCATATTTTGTCTGATACATATTCCCTTCCCCTCCCCCACCCACTCTCTCCTTCTCAGTCTCTCTCTCTCTCTTTCTCTCTCTCTCTCACTCTCTCTATCTATCTATATATCTATCTATCTATCTATCTATCTATCTATCTATCTATCTATCTATCTATCTATCTATCTATCTATCTATCTATCTATCTATCTATCTATCTATCTTTCTATCTATCTATCTGTCTATCTACCTACCTATCTCTCTCTCTCTCTCTCTCTCTGTCTATCTATCTATCTATCCATTTATCTGTTGTATTAATGATAAAATGACACTGATAATATGATAGCAGCAAGAATGACATCAATGCTTTTACTTCAGATAATGATGATAATAATAGTAATAACAATTATGATATTACTGATAGGGATAATAATACTAGTAATGATAAAGATTATATCAATGATCATAACAATTATAATGGTAATCATAATCATCATTATCATTATTATTTTCATCATATTTATCATCATGATACTGATAAAGATAATGGAATTAGTACAAGCGATTATAAAGATGATAATGATAATGATGATGAAAATAATATTGGCAATAACAAAATAAATGATAATGGTAGTAATACTAAAAAACAACAACAACAACAATAATAACAATAACAATAATAATGATAATAAAAATGATAGCAAAACGATATCACAAATGACAACAACAAATAGTAGCAGGATAATAGCAATAAGAATAATAATGATGAAACAAAATTGATGATACAAACAAAACAATAACAAACATCTTGATAATAATGATGATAGTATTATTAATAATCATAATGAAAATAATATTGATGACCATAATGACAGTGATATTGAAAATCAAAATGATAATGATAATACCAATAACAATAATAACAATGCAGATAGTAATAACATTGATAATAATAGAAATAGCTGTAGCGAATCTCTGCTGAAAGTGACCTTATAAATAAATCAGTTAAGACGTAGGATGGTAGCGCGGTCAAAAAAAAAAAAAAAAAAAAAAAAAAAAAAAAAAAAAAAAAAAAAAAAATCGGTCTGCTTTCACGTTTAATTTTCGTCACTGGTCACTTAGTTCAATGAAAAACACACTTAACGTGAAACAC
>NW_028234437.1:7137504-7142504 GCF_977035675.1 Penaeus japonicus
TCTACAGATCTGGCTGTTTCAGTATCTCTAAATATCTGAAGTAGATAAGACGCCATCTCCTTTTCCGAGATCAGGAACCCATATAGAGTGACGTCTCTTGGTTACGAATGATTACTTATTGCCAATCTCAATTGAGGCGCCCGTTCAATGGCCCGTTTGCAGTTCCTTCGGTTAGACGCCTAAACGAACATCACTATATCGTCAATGAAAACGGACAACTATTCAAAACGGCGTTGTAGGTGTTTATCAAAACCATTGTTGTATGATTTCCACGATATTGCATTTTGTATTGTTAGTTACGTAACTATGATACAAAAGTTGTCTTTAATTTGAGTACTTCTTTTTTCTTTGTAGAACTCCTTTTATTTACTAAGTGATTTAAGTTTTTAGATTATGTATTATCAATATTAGATACTTATTAGAAAAACGGAACGTTTATGGTGAAGATACACAAAAACGGGAAACGAAGACAATATTGCTCTGATTATAGAAAAAAAAATGTACCTAAGTGATATGTGATGATATTTTTCAGGTCTAATGATAATACCGGTTAAAACGGCAGTATTGATAATGATGATGGCAAAGGTTCGTCAGATATGAGCTCTTTAACAGTACCTGGCTGGTATCCGCATCTGTGGATCAACACAGGAAGAACAACTTGTCGGGAGATTCCTAACATAGGTGTAGAATCAATAGTTACTGGGTTATGCATAGCCATTGCCATAATAACCCATTCTTCTGCACATTTTCCACGTGCCAGATTTTGGTTAATTCTGACACAATGAATCAACCATCAAGGACTCACATCAAGTTTTTTTTTCTACACTGGCAATTATCTATCAATAACTTACATCAGCATATCAATCTTTATTAAATATAGCTTCTTGCGAACCATTTCGTAGATGCTTTCTGACGCTTCTTCCACCCTTGGCAGACACTTTCAGTTGATGAAAGCATGGTAGAACTACCTAGAAAGAAGTGCTTGGGATTTGCACACAGCCTTGTCCTATGATTGCTTGAACAGGCTGATCATGCTAATAGAGGGCATCTGATCGGTCTGTTTCGTTCGTCTTATGCAATAACGGCTTTACCATTTTCATGATTACTAATTCCACTGTTCTTTATGTTACTGCTTTTACCATTAGTGTTGTTTATAACAAATATGAGCATGGTCATTACTTAACCATTAAAAAAGACCATGATAATCTTATATTCATTATATTCGTTAACTTTATGAACATTTTATAAAGGTTTACGCTAATATACAAATTTCGGCAATTGCAGTTTTAAGGATTCTATCTTAGGAAAGATTTCCAATTTACTGATTTATATCTTAGAATTCGTTTTTGGTATCAATTTTCATTGTTTAAAGTCGAAATCGTCTTTTGGTGAATACTGGTTCCATGTTATTATAATTGTTATGATTTTCTATATTCTAATTATCATCATAATTTCATATTCTTCGCCTTATCATCATAATCATTAGCATCACCGTTGTTGATGTTGGTGGTTGTTGCCATGGATGTGGTGGTAGCGGTTGTAGTATTTTTAACATTATGAGTATCATTATCGTTATCAGTTATCATGTCATCATAATGAAAATAATAATAGCGAAAGCATTTGGTATCATCTCTCTCAATCTATGACCCAGTAATTCTAAACAAATACCAAACTAATTACCAAATATCGAACAATGTAAAAAAAAAAAAAAAAAAAAAAAAAAAAAAAAAAAAAGAGAGAGAGAGAGAGAGAGAGAGAGAGAGAGAGAGAGAGAGAGAGAGAGAGAGAGAGAGAGAGAGAGAGAGAGAGAGAGAGAGAGAGAGATCAAAGAAAACGGTTAAAAAAAATCTATTTAATGAACCTGAGATAAACGATTCTCATAAACTGTCACGTACTTGTTCTTTTTTATTTCTTTAAAGCGCGTTTATCACCACCATGCGTTCGATTCATATTTAGACAAAGAATTCCACTAACGAACTCAAAAAATAAGCTGTATCATTAAATTATATCAAGATCTGAATCTATCGCATGAGGATAAACGGTACGTCATTAAGTCAAAAGATTAGAAACGTGACTATTGAGGAAAATCTCATGTTCATTAAATGATTCTTTTTCCTTTCTCACATTTTCTTTAATGTGATCTTTTTTTGGAGGGAAAGATTTACTCGACATTTGTAAATAACAATCATTTGGTATTTATTCAAATTAATGAGTTGTAGATTGAGAGAGAAGAAAAAAGAAAAAGTACAAAATCTTGAATGTGCATTGTTTTTCTTTCTTTCTTTTCTTTTTCTTTTTCTTAACTCCGATCAAACTGTATGTGTAATAAATAGAGGGTGTGATCATTACTCTCTGTGTTTGGGTCTCTCTCACTGTGTGTGTGTGTGTGTGTGTGTCTATCTATCTATCAACATGTTTTTATTATGTTTTATTCTCCCCAACCCCAACCTCATCTCTCCGCTTCCTCTATCTTTCTTTCACTCTCTCCTCCTCCTCCTTTTCTCACTCACTTACTTAGACTTGAGTATGAGATTGAAACAAAAACAGCAACAACAACAATAAAACTTCGGAAATGCATGAATCGCTTTTCATCTCTTCCCCTAAATGGCAATACCGTCGCGCCTTCCCTCATTTCCCCTTTCATCTCCCCTCATTCTCTATCTCTCTCGCTCTGTCTCTGTATCCCTGTCTGTCATCTACACCAATCTCTTCCTCTCTCTCTTTTCCCTCTCTTCCCCCTTGTCTCCTCGCCCGTTCTTTATTCCCCTATTCCTCTCTCCTCGTCTTTTTACGTTACGTTACTTTTATTCCCCTTTCTCCCTGTTTACTTTTTATTCCCCATTATTCCTGTCTTTATCTTATTCCCCTATCTCCCTCTGTCTCTGACTCTGTCTCCTCCCTACTCTCTCTTTATCTCCCTGTCTTTTATTCCCCTCTTTCCTATCCTGTTTCATTCCCTTCTCTCCATACCAGCTATTTATTCCCCTCTCTCTCCATATATCCCTGCTTCTCTTCTATTCTCCCCTTCACTTTTTTTTTTTTTCTTTTTTCTTTCTTTTTTTTTTTTTTTATCTATTTTTTCTCTTTCTCTCTCTTACTCTTCTCTATTCTTTCTTATTAATATCGCTTTATTCTTCGCTTTTCCCCTGTCGATCTTCCCTTCCCCTCTTTCCCATGTCTCCCTGTCTACTTTTCCACTCTCTCCCTCCCTCGCTGTCTGTCTTCTAGTCCCCTCTTCATCCGATCTTTTTTATTTATTTTCTTTCTTCTCTTTTTTATTTCTTTCTTCTCTTTTCTTTTTTTTTTCTCTTTCTTTTCTTGATCTCTTTCTCTTTTTTTTTTCATCTCTTTTTGTTTTCTTTTCTCTTTAATCTCATTTTTGTCTATTTATCTTCTCTTCTCTTTTCTTTTTTTTTTTTTCTATTTCTTTCTTCTCTTTTTTTTTCTTTTTCTTGCCTTCTGTTCTTTTCATTTCTTGTTTTTTCTTTCTCTTTTTTTCTTCTCTTCTTTCTTTTTTTCCTATTTATGATGTGGGGTAGGGTTTATATTGTAGTGATCCTTCTTTGATGCTTCTTCTCTTCTCCTCAGTCCCTGCCTGCTGCCTTTTATTCCCCACCGTTCTCTCCGCGTCCCTCCTCTCCCTTCTTTTCTTTCTTTCTTCCTCTTTTTCTTTCTTGTTTTTTCTCTTTTTTTCTTTCCTTTTTCTTGTGTCTCTTTTTTTGTTTTTCTATTATCTTTGCTTTCTTCTTTTCTTTTTTCTCTTTTTTTTTTTCTTTTTTTTTTTTTCTCTTTCTTCTCTTCTTTCTTTTTTTTCTTTCTTTCTCTGTCTTTCTTTTTTTCTTTTCCTCTGTTTTCTCTTTTCTTTCTTTCATATTTATCTATTTCTCCTTCTTTTTTTTTTATCTCTTCTGTCTCTTTAGAGGAGGGGAGAGGATGTTTTGTCTAGTATATGGTATATGTAGTATTATATAGTTTATGTGTTGTTTGATATTATTATGAGATGTTATATGATGATATTGGTTTGATATATTTATGGATTTGTATAGTTTTAATTATATTTTAGATATTATAGATTTTTTATTGATGTATAGATTTTAGATTATTGTTGATATTTTTGTATATTATTTTATTATATTGATAGTATTAGTGGTAGTAGAGGGAGAGTTTTTTGTGAGTTTATATAATAGAGTGGGGGCTAGGATGATAGAGTATATTTATTAGTTGATTTGATTTAGAGTTGAGATTATAGAGTATATTATGATAGGGATGTGGAGAGGGAGAGTGGATTATCATAGTTATATGAGTTGTTTATTCTATATGTTATAGGGGTGGGGTGAGTTTATAGGTTCTATTGAAGAATTTATTATATAATATGTTTTAGGTTTTTTTAGATTATTTTAGATTGTTTATTTATATTTTTATTTGTTTTTATATTATGATATTGATATTGTATATATGTTTATATGATGTTTTAGATTTATATTTAGTTATTTATGTTTTGTTTTTTAGGGTGGATTTATTTTGTTATATATTTTTATTTTCGATTGTGTTATATGGATTTATTATTATATTGGATTGATATATTTAAAATTGTTGATTAAGTAGGAGAAATGAAAGATGGTAAAATTGATAGAAAATATTTATAGTTATATATAGAGAAGAGGGAGAGGGTGAAAGGAAATGGAGGATGTATAATTTATATATAGAGAATATTGTTAATATAGTAAAAATTGTAAGAATAGAAAGGTATGGTTGGAAATTTGAAGAGAGAAAGAGGAGGGGGAAGAGGAGGTAAAGGTAGGTTGTGTAAAATTTAGAATTGTTTTATTTTTTTGTAAAAATTTTGAATGGATGGTGAGGTGGAAAATTGAGATGAAAGATGAAGAGGGTGGGGTAAGAAATAGATAGAGGTTGAGAAATATGGTTGAAAAATTAGTAAGTGAAGTGTATGTAAGGAGAGAATTGAATGATTGTGTTTAAAGAATAGTATAATATTTAAA
>NW_028234437.1:7150004-7152504 GCF_977035675.1 Penaeus japonicus
TAGTTCCACTATCTGTAATATCATTATCAATACAATTATCACGATTGTTTCCACCAGTAATAAGAGTAATAGTATGAGTAATAAAAGCCAAAACAACCAGCAACACTACTGCATCAACCATGAAAGCAATATTTCACATTTTCCCTCGTTCTGTGTATTTGAAGAAACGCCACTAAAACGCTACACTTTGAAGCCTTAGGATCTCAAAGCTTTATCGAATCTCCAAGGTATGTTTTTCCGAGCGTCACTTTCCCAAACAATCTTGAGCCAGGTTGTTCAAAAGCGTTCTAGTGAAGGTTTTCTGAATATCTGGAGATCGTTTGGTTCTCGTTTCGACGTATCTCAATCCATCTCAGCGACTGCCTCGAGACGGGTTATGACGTCAGATGTAAACAAAGATGGCGGAAGGCTCGACGATAATATCAGATGTGCCTCCGGGATTAAGGTTAGTATATAAATATCATAACAAATGGGAAATAAATAGTATAAATATACAAAGTCATGACATAATTCATAACGTAAACGTATATGTGTGTGTGGGTAATACACACACCTATATATCTGTATAAAAAGAAAAAAAAAAAAAAAAAAAAAAAAAAATATATATATATATATATATGTATGTATACACACAATTATCAATATACATATGTATAACGTCTGCCTATATACATATATAAACATATTCACACGAAGTGTATATCTGCGTCTTTTTTCATAACCTACAAAGTCTGTTAGCTATCAGACTCCTCAGATACCCATAGCTATTGAAATCTTTATTTACTGTACATCCCGCTCGTCTGTCACATGTATAGTTCCTGGACCCGTTACCACATTTAGTGTAAGTCGGCGAACCATTGTCGTAACTGTCATATAATATTGATATTAGGCAAGATACAACCTAAAAAGTAATTTTGGAACATCAAATGATGAATGTTTTACTTCCTCGGAGAACCAAGTAACAACACAAATACGATATATGTTTGAAAAGATAATGCACGCCTAATAAAAGTTAACAAAAAAAAAAAGAAAAAAGAAAAAAAAGAGACGGAAATTTTAGCATATATCTTTTTCAACTGGATATGTGTATTGGGTGAAGTGATGAAAGTGTAGGTGTGCTTTTTCGTTTGAAGTCGATTAAGCTAGAATTGCAATTGAGTGTTTGTAATTGCAAATGACATGAATGACAGTAAAATCATCCTTTGCAACAATTATGGACAGCGATGTGCTTTTGCGTACTGCATCAGCATTATCGGAAAGTTGTAGTCTCATAATGCTGGTCATTACAGCAAATTTCCTGAAACATGATTTTGGTCATTCTTCTTAAATATGTGGTGGTAATGTGGAATATATAATATCAATAACTAAAGCTGCTCTCCGACTTATACAGGTGATTTTTTTTTTCTTTTATTATTACTCTTTGCCATTCATCGTACGGGGGTGCAGGAGGGGCAAGTACAGACGCTGTACCTCAAAAAAAAACAGACTGGATTGCCTGCATTTTGAACGCCATTAGCCCGCATTTTAAGCTACTTTATTACTACTGCCTTTCAAACCTTTCAGTTTTCTCAAATAGTTATTCTCCTAAGAATAATTCATCAAGTCTCAGGAAAAGGAACCAATCTACCTATAGTGTCTTATGATCGTACTAGAGGAACATAAGACTTAAATCTTTGCCATTGACTATATTGCACACAAGGGATCATTCTTGTGCACAATTAGGCTACCTGATTTATTCTACGTTCATATTAATGTTGAACAAACTCACTCACCTATCGCTGTACATAAAAAAAAAAATAATAATAATAAAAAATAAATAAATAAAATCGGTGAATAGTGCAGTAGATAGCTTTATGTACAACAAGCATCGTGTTTACTATACAAGATTTCCATAACAGACATATAGAGATACACATATATATCTTTACAGTACTCATTTTCATTCCCATTTTTTTTGTTTTTTTTTTGTTTACTGGAGGTTGCAGAGGGACTATAGTGACAATTAATGAAGTTACAGAGGGGCCGATCGAGGAATTCCTAAGGTCGTCAGGGAGAGAGGCAATCTGTGCAAGCCCAGAACGATTATCCATAAAAATGAATGACTCAATCTCCACATCTCCCCTACACATCACATGGTCCAATAAGGGGGAAACAGTATACTATCAGGCTTCCCGTACATCCAATGCATTGCACTAGTTATGTGTTTCCCCTGAATACCAAACAACCTCAATGGGTAGTCAGGTGGTTAACCTTACTGAGCTACCATAAAGTACAATTACTAGGTGAAGGACGTTATGTATTACTATTTGTCTAGTTCTTGCTCATACTAGACCAAAAAGACCAACCGATTCGTTTGACGAGTCTTAGATCAATCCATTCTTAGATATAAGACGAATTAAATAAATTTGTTAGTACCAGAAGGAGCTTTTGTATATAAAAGACGTTAGCTTTAGAAAGCTTTATCGCGCTTTTCCTAAGTCCTCTGCTTCTCAACAACACA
>NW_028234437.1:7172504-7175546 GCF_977035675.1 Penaeus japonicus
TATAAAAGATGATCATAAAGATGAAAGAGGGAAAGAGGAAGAAGAAGAAGAAAAGGAAAGAGGTTGAGGAGAAAAAGAAGAAGAGGAAAAAGAAGAATACAGAGAAGAAGAGAAGGAGGAATACTGGTGGAGAAGGAGGAGTAGGAGAGGAAAGAGAGGAAAAGGTGTAGAATAAGTAGTTATAGTAGGAAAAGAAAGAAAATAAGAAAAATAAAAAAAAGTTGAAGAGGAGGAAAACAGGAAGAGAAGAGAAGAAGAAGAGGGGGGGAAAGCATGAGGAGGAGGAGGTGGAGAAGGAAACAAAAAGCAATAAGAGGAATAAGAAGAAGAAGAAAAAAAGAAGAAAAATAGAGAGGAGAATAATAAGAAAGTGAGAGAAAAGAAGAAGGAGGAGAAGGATAGAGAGGATAGACGAAGAAGAAGTTAAGGGAAAAGAAGACGAAGATGAAAAAAAAGGAGAAGGAGATGGATAGACAGGATAGACGAAGAAGAAGAAGGTTAGGGAAAAGAAGATGAAAACGAAGAAGAAGAAGAAAGAGAAGGATAGATAGGATAGACAAAGAAGAAGAAGAAAGAGAAGGTAAGACAGGATAGACGAAGAAGAAGAAGGTGAGGGAAAAGATGATGAAGAAGGAGAAGGACAGAGAAGATAGACAAAGAAGAAGAAAAAGAAGGTCAGACAGGATAGACGAAGAAGGAGAAGAAAGAGAAAGTTAGATAGGATAGACGAAGAAGAAGAAGAAAGACAAGTATAGAGAGGATAAACGAAGAAGAAGAAGGTGAAAGAAAAGAAGACGAAAAAAGAACAACAAGGAGAGACTGGGGGTTCCTCCTGTCACACAACCCCACCGGCGCTCAGCTGTGTCTCGTAGATTTTGCAAGAAACCCCGCAACGAATGCACTACCAGGGTTGTTGCAGTGGCGTCGGACTTGAATGCAGATTTCACTGGCCAGATTTAAAGGATTTGGCTGGAAATATAGAGGTATGGGTGAGTTAGAAAGTGTTGTTGAGCGATCCAGAACTGGGAGCGTAACTTACAACGGGCGGGTCATGTCTATGCTGTTCGGGTTGGTAGATGGAGGGATGGAGATGGATGGAGAGTGTCTCTTTTTTCTTTCTTTCTTTCTCTCTCTCTCGGTCTCGCTCTCGCTTGCTTTCTCTGTCTCTGTCTCTATTGTTCTCACTCGCTTTCCCTCTCTCTCTCTCTCTCTCTCTCTCTCTCTCTCTCTCTCTCTCTCTCTCTCTCTCTCTCTCTCTCTCTCTCTCTCTCTCTCTCTTTCTCTCTCTGTCTCTCTCTCTCTCTCTTTCTTTCTGATGATGATAATGATAATAAGAGTTATAAGGATGATAATAATAAAAATAATGATAATGATGATAATAGTAATTATAACAATTATAACAAAAATGATGACATTAATTATATAAACGATGATAATGATGATGATGATAATGAAAAAGATAATTGTGGTAACAGCAATAGTGATAATGATGATAATAATGGTAATAATAATATCAATAATAATGATAATAAAAATGAGGATGATTATAATAAAGATAGTAATGATAGCAATAACAATAATACTAATGGTAATAAAAAATAATGGTAATAACGTTATTGATAATAGAAATAAAGATTATAATATTATCATGATTATGAAAATGACAATTATGATAATGATAATCATCATAACGATAATATTAATGATTAAGATGATAATGATAGTAATGATGATAACAGTCATAACAATAAAGAGGATAATATGAATGATAACAATTACAGTTATAGTGATAATAAATATAAAAGATGATCATAAAGATGAAAGAGGGAAAGAGGAAGAAGAAGAAGAAAAGGAAAGAGGATGAGGAGAAAAAGAAGAAGAGGAAAAAGAAGAATACAGAGAAGAAGAGAAGGAGGAATACTGGTGGAGAAGGAGGAGTAGGAGAGGAAAGAGAGGAAAAGGCGTAGAATAAGTAGTTATAGTAGGAACAGAAAGAAAATAAGAAAAAGAAAAAAGGCGGAAGAGGAGGAGAAACAGGAAGAAAAGAGAGGAAGAAGAGGGGGGAAGAGCATGAGGAGGAAGAGGTGGAGAAGGAAACGAAAAACAATAAGAGGAATAAGAAGAAGAAAAAGAAGAAAGATAGAGAGGAGAAGAAGAAGAAAGTGAGGGAAAAGAAGAAGGAGGAGAAGGATAAAGGGGATAGGCGAAGAAGTTGAGGGAAAAGAAGACGAAGAGGAAGAAAGAGAAGGTTAGACAGGATAGACGTAGAAGAAGAAGGTGAGGGAAAAGAAGATGGAAACGAAGAAGAAGAAGAAAGAGAAGGATAGATAGGATAGACAAAGAAGAAGAAGGTGAAGGAAAAGAAGATGAAAACGAAGAAGAAGAAAGAGGACAGAAAGGATAGACAAAAAAGAAGAAGAAAGAGGACAGAGAGGATAGACAAAAAAGAAGAAGAAAGAGAAGGATAGAGAAGATAGACAAAGAAGAAGAAAGAGAAGGTCAGACAGGATAGACGAAGAAGAAGAAGGTGAAAGAAAAGAAGACGAAAAAAGAACAACAAGGAGAGACTGGGGGTTCCTCCTGTCACACAACCCCACCGGCGCTCAGCTGTGTCTCGTAGATTTTGCAAGAAACCCCGCAACGAATGCACTACCAGGGTTGTTGCAGTGGCGTCGGACTTGAATGCAGATTTCACTGGCCAGATTTAAAGGATTTGGCTGGAAATAAAGAGTATGGGTAGTTAGAAAGTGTTGTTGAGCGAACCAGAACAGGGAGCGTAAACATACAACGGGCGGGTCTGTCTATGCTGTTCGGGTTGGTAGCTTGAGGGATGGAGATGGGTATAGAGTGTCTCTATTTTCTTTCCTTCATTCCATTCTCCTCTCTCGGTCCGCGCTCCAATCGCTCGCTTTCTCTGTCTCTGTCTCTCTTGCTCTCGCTCTCTCTGTCTCTCGCTCTCTCTTGCTCACTCTCTCTCTCTATCTCTCTCTCTCTCTCTCTCTCTCTCTCTCTCTCTCTCTCTCTCTCTCTCTCTCTCTCTCC
>NW_028234437.1:7241012-7246012 GCF_977035675.1 Penaeus japonicus
GTGAACGAAATAAATGGGTCACATCACAGAAGACGTGACTATAAAATCGGAAGGGAATAAAGGGCATAATTACACAACGGTTGAGATAAGGTAGAGAAACGCTTAAGTATATAGAGATCATAAACACAAAAATAATCATATGATACATGGACGTAAGGGGTGGATGAGGAAAAAATCCAAAAAGGCTATGAATTACATTAGTATTGGACAGACACTGAGAAAGATGGCTCACGGAAATTAAATTCCGTTATGCCTGTAACAAGCTTTATAATGAGATTAGAGCAAACCCGTTTCAAACTCTTTCATGCAAGATATTTTATTCTTTAAGCATTATATTGTTTCAACTTGTTTCAGATTCTGTGTAAAAATGACTTTGTTGAAACAATATGTTTGATCTTTTGTGTGTTTAATCCTTTACGAGTATAGAGTTACGAGAGTTAATTATATATATATATACAACAAAGCTCTAGAAATGATCTAATACTTAGTTATACACGCATGGGGGGAAAATAAAAGGAATGAATATGCAAGCTATAATCCTTCTTTTCAACATCTGTTTACTCTTTTCACTGTTCTTCTAAAATGTTTTTTTTTTTTCGCTCTTACTCTGTCTCTTCTTTGTCCCCTCTCTCTCTTTCTCGTTCCCTACTTTCTCCCTCTATCTTGCTCTCTTTAGCTCTCTTCTTCTTTTTTTTTTTCTTTATTTCTCTTACCCTCTCTTCTCTCTCTTTTTGTCTTTTTTTCGTTCCTCAACTCCTGTCTGTCTTAGAGTCAGTGTTCCTGGTCTGTCACTCTCTCTCTCTCTCTCTCTCCTCTCTCCTCTCTCTTAGCCTCATCTCTCTCTCTCTCTCCTCTCTCTCTCTCTCTCTCTCTCTCTCTCTCTGCCTTTTTCCTTCTCCTCTCCATCTCACACTCTCAACTCTCTCCCACTCGTCCACCACCACTCTCTCTCCTTTCCGTACACATCCTCATTCCATGCCTCTCTCCTCTAGGCGCCTCATCCCTCTCCTCTCTCTCTCACATCTCGACCTCTCACCTCTCTCCTCACCTCGGCTTATCTCTCTCCCTCCCTTCTCGCATTCTCTCGCTTCTCTGGGTCTTCTCCACTCTTCCTCTCTCTTCTCTCTCTGTCTCATTACTCTCTCCTCACTATCCCCTCTCTATCTCATCCCTCTTCTCTCTACCCCCCCTCTCTCTCTCAACATCCCATTCTCGCTCCCCTCTTCTCCATTCCCTTCGATCCTCTCTTCTCTCTCTCTCTCTCCTCTCATCTCCCCATCCCTCTTCCTCTCTATCTCCCTTTCTCTCTCTCTCTCTCTCTTCGCCTCTCTCTTCACCTCTCTCTCCTCGATTCCCTCGCTCACACTTCCGATCTCGTCTCTCTCTCTCCCTTCTCTCAGCTCATCTCCCCTCGAGCTATCTCTCTTCTACTCTCTATCTTGCCTCTCTCTCTCTCTCTCTCTCTCTCTATCTCTCTCTCTCGCTTCTCTCTCTCTCGCGATCGCTCTCTCTCTCTCTCTCTCTCTCTCTTCCCATCCCATTTCGTCTTCCTCTCTACCCCACCCTCTAACACTCATCCCCTCCCCTCACCCCTCTTCTCCCAGCTCACTCTCTCTCTCACTCCTCCGCTCACGGCTTCTCACCCATCCCCTCATCACTCTCCCCCCACTCTCTCTCTCTCTTCCCCAGCCTTCCCTAACGAGACCGCTCCACAAAGAGAGATATCCGAACGGGAGTTGCACAAAGTCCTTCAGATGTCTTGGTGTTGTTCTTAGGCCTCTTTGTTCCGCCTTAGAGTGACCAGCACGCGTGACGCAGACTAGCAACAGCAACCAGCAAACCTACCACAGCACCCACACAGCAGAGCACCACGAAGCACAGACACCCCCTTCCCATCCCCCCTCACCGCCCGCGTCCCCTCCCTCCCCCCCCCTCCACGCACTCCCCCACCCCCCTCTTACCTCCCCCACCCCCTCCCTTCACCAACCCTCTCTTTTTCTTCCTGCCTTGACTCCCCTATACCCCTATCCTCTAGACCCCACACTCCCCCTCCTCCTCCCTACGCCCCTATTCCTCCACTCTACTGACCCACCCTCCTGGCCCTGACCCCTATCCCTCTCTCCCTCCCTCCTCTCTAGCCCCTCTTCCCTATTCCCTTGACCCCTCCTACCCCTACCCTAATCCCTATCTCCCTCCCACTCCCCTCGATCCACTCCCCTCCCCACTATACCCTCCACACGATGCCCTTAAGACCACGCCCTAACTTAAGGTCCGTAAACATTTGCATTACAACCATCAAGGTCATTATCGGTCATCATACAGTCTCAAGGTCTAGCTACTGTCACCATACTCGAGTTTAAAAATCAAATTTACTTCGCTGTTAACCGTCATCGGGTATTGCTAATGGTTACTGGACACTGTGATCACTCTGTAAGTTCTTTACCTCTGCCTCGATATACCTCGGAAATATGATTAGTTAAATCACTGTATCTTTGTCGTATCGGTTAGTCCCGTGTCTTTTATCTTAGTCTACTATTCTTTTGATGTTGATATTGCTGACTGTTTCTTTTAAGTTTCGGTCACGTCTCCTTAACGTTAGTCCACTTTTGTTTAACGTTCGTCTGCTCCCACTTAGCGATAATTCATTCATTTATAAAGATGAATTACTCAACGCCCGTTATCTCATTTCCCTTGAAATGTTTAATATCACTTCCATTCATCTTGAACGTCTTTCAATGACATCTCTCATTCATTGGTAATCGATAATATTCAACTTCCTTCTAGTATTTATTCACATAATTCATTTACCTTTAACTTTATTCCACGTTATTCCCCATCACTCGAATAGTAGTCTACGCTATTTCAACCACCTTTAACGCTAGTCAACGACCCTTTGACACTGTGCCAGTGCCATTCAATTACCCTTTAACATTATGCCACTGCCCTTCATCTACCCATCAAGCCTACCTATTATCAGATACTTAATAATTACCCATTCTTATCACATAACAGGACCTAGATTTCCTCCCCCCCCCCCATATCTTCAATATCTCACGAGCCTCTCTCTTCCACAGAATGCATTGCTTATCGTACACACTCTTATGACCCGGTAAGAAGAGGTTAAGTTAATAGTATTTACCGAGGCGAGATCAAAGAACCTCTAAAGCTAGTCTGGGCTTGATAAGCTCAACTTTATTCTTTCAACGTAACAAGTGTTGATTTCCACCTTATCAACCGAGCCTGCATGTTCTAAGCAGCATATCATAATCGCAAACCTTTATCGGCATATCTGAAGGAAAATATGCTAAACAACATATCCTACGCAACATATTCTTATCACTAAAACCCTACCGGCATATTTTAATCTGATCAATATATCCTCACCAACATAACCTAAATCACATATACCCTTACCAGCATGACGTAATCAAGATATACTACCCACCATAGCCTAATTAACATAACCTAAAACACCATACACTTACCAGCATGACGCAATCAGGATATACTAAACCACCATAACCTATTCACCATAACCTAAATCACCATACCCTTACCAGCATGACGCAATCAGGATATACTAAACCACCATAACCTATTCACCATAACCTAAATCACCATACCCTTACCAGCATGACGCAATCAGGATATACTAAACCACCATAACCTATTCACCATAACCTAAATCACCATACCCTTACCAGCATGACGCAATCAGGATATACTAAACCACCATAACCTATTCACCATAACCTAAATCACCATACCCTTACCAGCATGACGTGATCAGAATATACTAACCACCATAGCCTAATTAACATAACCTAAATCACCATACCCTTACCAGCATGACGCAATCAGGATATACTAAACCACCATAGCCCATTGACCATAACCTAAATCACCATACCCTTACCAGCATTACGTAATCAGGATATACCACCCACCATATCTTCCCCAAAATAACCTACCCTCCATATCCTACCCAGCCTCTCCCGACCATCCTATCTCCACCAACACACCCTCCCCACCACCCCTCCTCCATCCTCGCATCCTCTCCGATCCCTCTAAGGGCTAGAAGAGTCCTTTCATCAAGCTATCCTGGGAAAGGCAACCTCACCAAGCTCTATCTCCTCTTTGGGTATCAAGAGATGTACCACTAAGCTCCCTCTTGCCTCTTTTTCGCTGCGTGTTTTGCTTTTGCCTTTGGTGTAAGACCTCTCCTTGTTTTCCTTGTGATACGTCTTCTGCGAGCCTTCTACAAGTCTTGTTTTTTTTTTTTTTTTTTTTTTTTTTTTTTTTTTTTTGTTTATTTTTTTTTTTTTTTTTTTTTTTTTTTTTTTTTTTTTTTTTTTTTTTTTTTTTTTTTTTTTTTGTGTGTATATATATATATATATTTTTTTTCTTTTCTTTTCTTTTTTACTTTCTCGTTGTTTATGATTCGTCTGGGATGATTGGTGTCTGTTTGGTCTTTCTATGTGTTTTTTCGGGGTATTTTTTTTTTCTATTTATTTTTTTTCTTGTCTTTTTTTTCTGTGAACACAATCGATTTTTCTTAATTGTTCAGAAAGTCATATATCTTTTGGAAACGTTTTAATCAAAACGATATAGAAAAGAACTGAAACTGAATGAATGAAAGACAAAGAAAATAAAACAGAAGAAAAAGAAAAAAAGAAAAAAAAGTGAGATGAAAAATAAAATAAAAAAAATGAAATAAAAAAGAAGAAAAAGAAAAGAGAGAGAGAAAAAATAGAGATACGTATGCCTATTCACATTTATCTAATACAATAATACGCCCAAAAAAGACCAATGTTAATAGTTTCATCCGGATAAAAGTGATCCTTTAGTAATTTCGTCTGTGTGTGTGCGTCATTTCTGCCTTTGTATGAAGTGTTCTTCCAGGGAAAGATCTCCTGCTCTTACTGTCTTACTGATTGTCTTAAAGTCTTAGAGTTTCCTTCGCTGTGGGATTTTCATTTCTTCAAATACGGGTTTATAGA
>NW_028234437.1:7266012-7276012 GCF_977035675.1 Penaeus japonicus
ATAAAACGCTTCGCCTTCCACGATCAGAGTATTCCGCGTCAGATAAAACACTAATCAAAAAGGAGACGTGTCATCGATCAAAGGCCATTGGGGTCATTGATCACCTCTGATCAAAGGTTTGTGACCTGACTATCTGGCTCGGGGGGTGGGGTAGGGTGGGGGTACTTTAGTGCCATGTAGAGGGGAAGGGGAGGGGTGGGGGCGCATGAGAAAGGCGAGAAGGAGACATAGAAGGAAGGAAGCCAAGTTTTACATTTGCTAATTTAGGTCTTTCTAAGCATTGCATTCTCCTTGGCGTTTCTTCAACACCAAATCACAATCCAGTTACCCTTCCATAGGTGGATACCTGTACAGAATCTTAGGAATTGTCTAGTTTGGTAACTTTGTCTATAGCGCTCTGTTACTCGGAAACATAAATCATACATACCATATGAACACATAAATTAAGACATATCTTCTATTTATACACTGTAAGTATTAACTACCCATTTTCAATAGGTTTACAAAGCTGTGAGAATATCCATGAAATATTTTTTTTCCTTCTTCATCATGTAATACTGAAATAGATATCCACTTGATATATATATTTATATATATGTATATATAAAAGCCTAAGATTAATATATACATCCTATGCGATCACTGGCGACTCTGGGTCACCGGGACGGTAAGTACTCTGTAGTGAATTAGTGGAGGCTCCTCTCGTCACACTGAGCTACATATACGAGGCTCCCGTTACAAAGAGTCCACTTTTTCAGTTCTCAGAAACGAAAACAATTTTTTTTTGTCAGCATTCATAGACTAAGCCATCGTGAAACAAGCATTGTAAATAGGAAGGTCATTTAGTGACTGTATATCCGCGACAGACTATTCAATTGATGAAGACTAGACGAAACATTCTTCGGTTGTGACCATCGTCGGTTCCGGAGGAGAATCAGCGAGACCCATATACAGGGCGTCGTTGCGATCGACAACGCCTCCGCCAGAGGTCACGGAGTGGTCGTACGACCTCCCGCTAGATCGGTCACTGGAGTGGTCTGTCGAGTAATCACTGTGACGCTCTTGGTTCCCACGCGACGCCCGAAGACTCTTGGTTCTTCGGAAGGTGCCATTTGAGGGCAGTTCGCCATGTACATCCTCTGTGAAGGCAGGATTTTCCAGAGTGTCGCATTGCACAATTGGACAATTTTGACTCAGAGGTCTCTTCTTTTTCCGCTTGCTAGCTCTCACAGTCCTCCTGACAGGGGGGTCAAGGACACTATAATGGCTACTGGCAGGTGAGTGTCCGCGTGTATATGAATCTGGGACAGCATGAGGATCTGGTAACGTGAAGGGCTCGAGGGAGGTGTAGGTGTGAAGGGACGAGGAGTCGCCGTCTACATAAGTATACGCTGCGTGGGAATGCCGGTGGCAGGTACACTGCGGATCTCGGCAGTCTCGCCCCGTCATCACAATGTAATCACACGAAGGGGGCGTATAACAGGGACGAGGGGGTGGTGGGGCCTTGTAGGTAGTTGCGGGCGGCTCTTGCTGGCAGGTGGGTCTGTGCCCGATCTCTGAGGGCGTGGTGAGCCCCGTCGTGGAGGTGAGGACGGAGGAGGAAGATGGAAGAGGCAAGGATGAGGGCGGGATGAGAGTTGGCAGAGTTGATGACTTGTAGGAATTTTCTGATACGTACACTGGCAGTCCTGCATATGTTTGTTTAATTGGCATTGCTTCTGATAACTTTTTCCAGAAGTTTTTGTCACCCCATCTAAGTTTAATGCATCTTCTCATTATGTTTTTCAAGTCTGTGTCAAAAGAAGAATAAGAAACATTATCATAATAAATTGCAATAATTCCCATGTCACTTTCCCTCAGCCCATCAATGTGAGCTTTCTTGAAGATGGCATTTTTCCATTCGTTGTCTATATAGTTCTTGGAAAGCACAATGATGGTTCTCCTGCTGAAACCTAATGACTGCGTGATGAACTCCGAGAGCCGGCTATTTTCACTGAAATCACGCGAATGAAGACAAAGCTTGTAACTTGGACAACTGTTTTCTAACTTGGTGGCTAAAACATCTCTTACAAAGCTAGCGTCATTTGCACTGTAGCTGATGTAAGAATCGAATACTTTTCCATCCTCTTCTTGGCAATATGCAGGAGATCCATTAATTCCTAATTTATTAGCTGCTGCCGCCCTTCTCCTGGCAACTAGCATCGCCATCACAACCAGAGCACTGATGAGGGCAACGCCGCCACATAAACCCCCTGCCAGGAATGGCAACTCTTGCTGACCAAACTTATACTGAGTGACGCCATGTTGAGCCTCAGTGCAAGAGTACTCCGGTAGCACTATACTGGGCCCCACTACTCCGGAGTCGCCATGTACACAGAACACATCCTCTGGATTGATTAAGAGATGGGACTGTTGCTTCTGCCATTCCCTCAAGGACTCGACAAACTGGCAGTCACAGTCCCAAGGATTGTTTCCGAGAGTTACACTAGCCAGGTAGCGATTGTTGCTCAGCAGCCACACTGGAAAATCTATAATGAAATTATTGTCAAGACGAAGAACTTCCAAACTCTTTAGGCCAACAAAAGTTGCATTGTTGATGAAGGACAACCGGTTGTTCTGCAAGTAGAGTTCCTTCAAATGATGGAGGCCAGAGAATTCGAAGCCATTCAATTGTACAATCATGTTATCTTGTAAGTGAAGTACCTGCAGCGATGTCAATCCATGGAATGTGCGATTTTGGAGTGTCTGGATTTGAGAATTATTCAGGTAGAGTTGTTGAATGCTGTGCCGCCCGATGAAGTGATGAGCATGGAGGATCTGAAGGTTGTTGCCATCTAGCAGAACAACTGTGGCATCCATTGGCACTCGGTCTGGCAGCCGATCTAAGTGTCCCCCTGAACAATCCACCAAGTTCATGGACCACGTGTCATCATGGAAGCAGGAACAGGCATCTGGGCACTTCATCTGACAGTCACAGGCGATAAAATCACAACACTGGCAAAGTGTAAAGCAATGTGTAGTGTACGGACAGAGGTAGTTGACAGCAGAGGTTTCCAAGACACGTGTTGTGACTACGGTGTCTTCCCGAGAGTGGGGGAGCGTACAAGTCACCCGAGCGAGGTCATCAATGCGAGGCTGAAGGAAAGTGACCTCAGTGGCCTCCGGAGTTGTAGTCAAGGTGCTTCTGAATGAATTATAAAGCCACTCCATTTCGCAGTCGCAGACAAGAGGATTCCCTGACAGATACAGATGTGCACTGGTGTGGGTTCCGGAGGCTACTCTCATGCTGACGGACTTGGGGTTTATTCTTTCCAGTGAGTTCATGCTGAGGTCCAGAGTCTGAAGGTTCACTTTATCTCGGAAACTATTTGGCAAAATCCTGGTGATATTGTTATGATGCAGAATAACCTGTTTGATGGTGTTTGGAAGAGAAAATTCGGTAAGACTTTTAATTGTATTGTGACTTGCATCAATATTTTCTAAGGTCAGGACGGTATGAACCTTATAAAAGTTGCCAAGCTGTCCAATCATGTTCTTTTGCAGGTTGAGGCTAATTAGTTGTTGAGGGATAAAGGCGTAATCAAATATCCTTATATTGTTCTCTGACAGATCTAAGGATTCAAGATGTTGTAGACCTGCAAATATGTGATCTATATTACTCAACTGATTCCTTGCAAGTACCAAATTCAAGACATTTGGCACTCCATCAAAAGAACCCTCATTCACCGTGTGGATGGCATTGTCCCTTAGGTCCAAGTCTTTCACAGAGGCAAGTCCTTTGAATGATCCCTGAGATATGAAGTCTAGCTTGTTATGGCTCACATTAAACATCTCAAGATTTCCAAGACCTCCAAAGATGAAGGGTTGGATGCTCACAATGTTGTTATGGGACATGTCCAAAGTCTTTATGAAGGAGAGATTTTCAAGGGCTTTGGGTATAGCCTGAAGGTGGTTGTGACTGAGGAAGACCTGCTTGATGTTTGAGCTATGACGGAAGGCGTGAGGATGAATCTCAAAGAGAGAGTTATTAGCCAAGTGGATTAAGCTGAGACCAACAAGCCCCCTCAGATTAGCCTCGCCTAATGTGAGTAGCAAGTTGTGTGACAGATCAAGTGCATAAAGGTTGGACAGAGATGTGAAGCTGTCATCCTCAAGGCTCTGTATGGCATTGTGGGAAAGGACCAGTCGCTGAAGGGATGTCAGGTCCCGGAACAGGAGCTTTGTGATGGTGGTGAGGGAGTTCCATGACAGATCAAGAATGACCAGCCTCCGGAGGCCCTTAAAGAGGTCATCATGGCTGTTATCTAGATATAATTTATTGTTAGAAATATCTAGTACTTGCAGCTCTTTCATGTCCTGGAAAACTTTAGAATTTAGAGCACTAAGCGAGTTATTGTTCAAATATAACCTCTCCAAAGCTACATTGTCTGAGAACGTTCCATTGTGTAGGGCAATAATATGATTATTAGATAAATATAACACTTGTAAGGCTGTAAGTCCACTGAAGGCTTCGGTGGATATAAGTCTGATATCATTGTCACGAAGGTGAAGCGCTCGGAGACCAGACAGCACACGGAAGCTCCCGTCAGGAAGCCTCACTAAATCATTGTGGTCGAGGATCAGCTCACGGAGAGCCTGCCCGCACCCTTCAGAACTAGCTTCCTCGTCCAAGTTTGAAAACACCGCCGAATGTTCGCTGAAACTTGTGTTGCTCATGTTCATCATCAGGATGTCCAGTTGAACTTGGTCCATGAACCCGAGTTCGTGGACGTCTTGGAGGCGATTGTGAGATAGATCCAAGTGGTGGAGGGAGTTGGGCCCGCAGAAGGCCCTCGGTGGAAGCGTCCAGATGTTGTTGTGGGCGAGGGACACCCGCTCGAGCGTGGGAGGGAGGGATCCCGAGACGACCTCCATGGCCAGCGCCGCCCACTCGCCGTTGTGGGTCGTCACCTCGAGGCTCCGCAGACGCCCCAGGCTGGACAGGGTCCCTGGTGGAAGACTGTCCAACTTGCAATTGTTGATGGCAAGGTCCTCCACGTTTTCTAGGCCCTGAAAAGAAAAGCGAACGTAATGTTAGTCTAAGCCAACTCGGTCTGAAGTTAACTTAATGAATTAGATATGAAGCCAGCTTACGTAATTTAGAAACATCTCTGAACAAACTGTAAAAATAATGTCGAGAGACATTCATACGTCCATGTGTATGCTTGGGCGGGTGGTTGTATGCACATTCGTAAATATACGTGTGTGTTTATATGACTATTTGGGGATCATCATAGATTATGATAGCACTCATAACAATGGACTTATGGTTATAGACAGAACATTAGAACATCCATTGCAATGCTGGCGTCGTATCGCGATTAATGAAATTTTATTGACACTGCACCAACACAACAATTATGGATCGTAGCTGAACGCGATCGAAACCACAGAACTCGAGTGGGAATCGCACAGCAATCATCATTAGGGATTAATTAGAGCGAAAAATACATTATCTCAATATTATCATTATAATGGGCGTGGACACGAAAGTCAGAATGTATGATTTTATGTTTCTGTGTTTCTGAATGAGTGTATTTGCTTTATGTGTGTGTGTGATCGCGTGCGACTCTCGCCTCTGGGTCGCGTTCACAAAGGACAGTCTATGTTTGTTTTTGATTGATTCGTATGAAATTTTGTTTTTCTCGGTAAAGGAAAGAGTAACAGTTTTATCCGTCTCTCTCTCTCTCTCTCTCTCTCTCTCTCTCTCTCTCTCTCTCTCTCTCTCTCTCTCTCTCTCTCTCTCTCTCTCTCTCTCTCTCTCTCCCAGTGGATGGGTGTATATAGTAAAGATTATTTGAAGTAGTAATGATAGATTGTCCATGATTAATTTTATTTTCCCTTCCCCTTCTTTCTCTTCTACTATTCCCCATTCATCCTCCTCCCACTCTTGTTCTTGCTCTCCCTTCTCGCCCTCTCTACTATTCCCCATTCTTCCTCCTCCCTCTCTCGCTCTTGCTCGTCCTTCTCGCCCTCTCTCCTTCTGCATATCCACCCCTCCTCCCCTCTCCCTTCCTCCCCTCCTCCCCCCTCCTCCCCTCCCCCTTCCTCACACACACACCACCACCCTTTCCCGCCGAGCCCTTTCAAAGGCAGGTCACTCGCTATGCATTCAACACAGCTTTTACACAGACAAAGACAGGTGTCCGTGTTAAACTATCCTGACACGTTGTATACACGCACACTCACGTCCTTCCTTCTTCCGTTATTCTAGAATGATGGATTATCGCTCGGTGTTTGTGTAGGCCTTATGCGAACGCTGGCACCGACTGACAATTATCATATATGAGCAGATTTTAATTTCGTGTGCTCTTTTTTTTATCTAATAGGCGTGATAAATATTTAAATGGGCGTTGGCTTCCCTTGATGGCTCGTAGCTCTGATGTGACTTTGATGATGATGTAATGATTATGAGTGTGGTGATGATGGTGGTGATGGTGATGTTGGCTATTGGCGTTGTGGCGGGGGTGGTATTGATTCAGATCACTTAGGGGGTCAAAATAAAGATGAAAATAATGTAAAGAAGAGAACATTTTAATGCAGTTCTCAATGATAATGATGATGATGATGATGATGATACCGCTACTACTACTACTACTCCTATCACTTCTACTACCGCTGTTACTACTACTACTACTACAAATAATGATAAATAAGACAATAACGATAATACATCCGAAACAATAATTTCCATTAAGTACAAAAAACAGACTCAATAATAAGTATGAACTTGACAAAAACAACATCAACAACAAAACATAAACAATGAACCACCACCACCGGACATGAACAAAAACAAAAACAGCCACAACAATAACAGGCATGACATCCCACACGGCAAATCACTGAGCAATGTAAGACCATCAGGGAAGAGGGAGGAGGAGGAGGAGGAGGGGGGGCAGGAAGAGGGGGGAGAGAGAGGAGAGGGGCAGGAAGAGGGGGGGGGGCAGGAGGAGGAGGAGGGGGAGGAGATGGAGGAGGAGGGGAGAGGAGATGGAGGAGGAAGAAGAGGAGTAGGAGGAAGAAGAGGAGTAGGAGGAGGGGCAGGAGGAGGAGGAGGAAAGGGGGAGGAGGAGGAGGAGTAGGAAGAAGAGGAAGAGGAGTAGGAGGAGGAGGAGGAAGAGGAGGAGGGGAGAGAGAGGAGAAGAGAGGGGTAGGAGTAATAGGATGAAGAGGAAGAGGAGTAAGAAGAGGAAGAAGAGGAGGAGGAGAAAGAGGAAGAGGAGATAGCACAGAGAGTAGAGTCTGTCGTGAACTGTGGATGATCTTATGCTAATGAGGAGAAGTCGACATGATTATGCAAATGCGATGACTCAGCGGACAGGAGAATTCTCAGATTACTCTCTGCATTATATTGGGGATTTCGTAAAAGCAAAGGCGTCGGGGGAGCAAGTCGTTTTGCAGTCGATTGAGATCTGTTTATGGTAAGTGTGTAAAGTGTTCTTTCTTTCATCTTGTTATCGGTATTGTTCTAGTTATTGATATCGTCATTATTTTCATTATCGTTACCGATAATATTGTTATTGTTGTTTTTATTGTTATTGTTGTTGTTGTTGTTGTTATCATCATTATCATTATTATCATTATCATTATTATTATTATTATCATTATTATAATCGTTATTATTATTATTATTATTATTATTATTATTATCATTCTTATGATTATTATTATTATCATCAGTATCATTATCATTATTATTATCATCACCATTACTATTGATATTATTATTATTATCATTGTTTTTATTATTATTATCTTCGTTTTTACCCTAAAGTTATTCCCTTTCTTGTTATAAGAGACACAGAGTGAGAGACTGAAAGTGAGAGAGAGAGAGATAGATAGATAGAGAGAGAGAAAGAGAGAGAGAGAGAGTCAGAGACAAACAGTCAGACAATTTAAACAGACAGACAACCAAACAAGACATTCCTTAACCAGAAGGAATAAAATAATCAAATCAATACAACACGTAAACAACAATAATTAATCCTACATAAAAATGCACTACCTTCTATTCTCCTGCGTTTAAAACTGAAGAAATGATTAAAAAAATGAATACCAATCTAAGTAAAATAAATCAGTTTGATGGCATTATAAGGTAGTGACGTCATTAAGTTATTGATGTAACACGAGGGGATTTTTTTTTTTTTTCTATCAACAGCCAGACATTTAGCGACTGGAAATAAACTGATGATTGATCGTATATTTGCGGCTTTCGAGTTTGCTATTCGTATCTATCATAATCTTTTTTTTTTTTCATTCCGGGAACACCTGTGATTTATTTGATGGAAAGGTATTATCTCGTATGAATGTACGTATTTACATGAATACACACGCGTACACGATTTCACGGACTCGCACGTGTACAGACGTAGATAAATACAATCATGTAAATACACGTAAATACAATCATGCAAACATACAAGCATAGAGATATCAACAGTAACAACAAAAACACACACATAAGTACATATAAGTCACACACACACGCGCGCGTAAGTACATGTAAGTCACACACACACACACATACACAAACACACACACACACACAAACAAACAAACAAACACAGACACACACACAAACACAGTCAAACAAACAAACAAACACACCGACAAACAAACAAACAAACAAAACACACACAAAAAACACATACACATGCACACACAAACACACATACAAACACACACACATGCACACACAAACACACACACACACACACACAACCACACACACAAACAAACAAACAAACAAACACACAAAAACCACACACACAAGCAAACACAAACGTATTCCTCATACCTCGAACAAACAGTCAAGCACAGAAGGCACAAACCTCGTTTCACGTGTCATTTTAACGCCTCATAGACCTTATAAAGAAAAACGCTTGGAAGTAACATAGAGACAAAACTTTCGTGAGAACATATTTTCTCCGGAGTCGAGACGGATAAATCTTGAAAGTATGTAAAAGCTCTCAAAAGACGCTCAAAAGACGAGGTAAATGGAGACAAAATGGCACCACTTTTTCTATTCAGCTCTAAGAGGACCACTTAGAGGATGTATGCTTGTGTTTGTGTGTTTTATTGCTATTGCTATTATCATTATTATCATCCTTATTATCGTTATCTTTACTATTATCATTATTAATACTATTATTATTATCCTCCTTGTTACATTATCATTACTATTATCATTACTATTATTACTATCATTATCATCATTACTTTTGTTTATTATCATTATCATTATCACTATTATTATTATCATCGTTATCCTTATCATTGATAAATCATCATTATCATTGGTAGTAGTATTGTTATCATCATGATTATCAATATCATTATTATTATTATTATTATCATTATGAATATCATCATGATTATTGTTGTCATTATCATTATCACTCCTATCATCATTATCCTCCTCCTCATCGTCATTATCATTTTATCAAGGCCATCAACTAGTCAATTAACAGCTGGTTCCTGATCTGTTACATTTTTCATATTTTTTCAACCGTTTTGTCATCATAATAGTGGATAGCTTCATTTTATCTACCAATATCATTTTCTTTCATCATCTAATTTATATTTTTTTAAACTTAACTTTGTCTTCTATCATTTTGGCATAACTGTCATCCCCTGTCATCACATATCATCACCTGTCATGACCTGTCATGACCTGCCATCACCTGTCATGACCTGCCATCACCTGTCATCACCTGTCATCACCTGCCATCATCTATCATCACCTGTCATCACCCAACACACTCCTTGTCATCATTAAGAAAATATGAGAAATAGGAGGAATGAATTGTATGCATGTTGCAAGTGCTAACTTTAAACTTTAATAATGAAAAAATAAGAAATAAATTAAAAAAAATACTTAAAGAATAGAGCAAAAGAGTTACAGAACAGGGAAATGTCGAAAAAAAGAACTAGAAGAAAAATTAATAGAAATAAAGAG
>NW_028234437.1:7286012-7288512 GCF_977035675.1 Penaeus japonicus
GGAAGGGAGGGTGAGAGGGTCGAAGGGAGGAGGGAGGGAGGGAGGGAGGGGGGGGAGGGTGTTTGAGAGGCGGTCGAAGGGTGGTAGGGAACGGAGGGAGGAAGTGAGGGTGAGAGGGAGGGTGAGAGGGTCGAAGGGAGGGAGGGGGGGGAGGGGGAGAGGGAGGGGGGAAGGGTGAGAGGGTCGAAGAGAGGAGGGAGGGAGGGAGAGAGGGTGGGAGGGACGGGAGGGAGCGGTCTCGAAGGGAGGGAGGGAGGGAGGGGAAGGGAGGGAGGGAGGGGAGGAGGGGAAGTGAGGAGGGGGTCTAAGGAGGGAGGAGTGGGAGGGACGAAGGGAGGGAGTCGAGAGGTCGAAGGGATCAGGAAGGAGGGGTGGAGGGAGGGTAGAGGGGAGGTGTAGAGGGTCGAAGGGGGGGAGGGAGGGAGGGAGGGAGGGAGGGAGGGGTGAGAGGGTCGAAGGGAGAGAGGGAGGGAGGGTGGGAAGGAGGGGAAGGGAGGGAGGGGAAGGAGGGGGGGGAGGGAGGGGGGGAGGGGGGAGGGAGAGAGGGAGGGGGGAGGGGAGGGTGAGAGGGTCGAAGGGAGGGAAGGAAGGAGGGGAAGGGAGGGAGAGAGGGGAGGGGGAGGGAAGGAGGGAGGGAGGGAGGAGAGGGAGGGAGGGTGAGAGGGTCGAAGGGGGGAGGGAGGAGGGTGGGAAGGAGGGGCAGGGAGGGGAGGGAGAGGGAAGGCCCCACCCACCCCGGCGGAGGGGGGAAGGAGGGGTCTAAGTGAGGGAGGGAGGGAGGGAGGGTGAGAGGGTCGAAGGGAGGGAAGGAAGGAGGGGAAGGGAGGGTGAGAGGGAGGGTGAGAGGGTCGAAGGGAGGGAGGGAGGGAGGGAGGGAGGGAGGGTGAGAGGGTCGAAGGGAGGGAGGGAGGTGTGAGAGGGTCGAGAGGGTTTCGAAGGGAGGGAGGGAGTGAGGAGGAGGGTAGGGAGGGAGGAGTCGAAGGGAGGGAGGGAGGGAGGAAGGGTACTGGAATGAGGGAGAGGAGGGAGGGTGAGAGGGTCCTCTAACGGTCGAAGGGAGGGGGAGGGAGGAGGGAAAGGAGGGTTGAGCGGGTCGAAGGGCAGGGAGGGTGAGGCGGGCGGAGGAGGTGGGTCGGAAGGGGAAGGGAGGGAGGAAGGGAGGGAGGGAGGCTGTGAGAGGGACGTAGGAGGGAGGAGAGGAGTGGGTGTGGAGGGAGGGAGGGAGGGAGACAGGAAGGAAGAGAGAGGGAGGAAAGAAGGTAGAAAGCGAGGGAGGGAGGGAGGTAGGAAGGGAGGAGAGAGAGGGAGAGGGAGAGGGAGAGGGAGAGGGAGGGGAGGGGAGGGAGAGGGAGAGGGAGAGGGAGAGGGAGAGGGAGAGGGAGAGGGAGAGGAGGGAGAGAGCGAGGGGAAGAGGAGGGGAGAGAGGGAGGGAGAGGGTGATGGAGGAGGGAGAGGGAGAGGGAGAGGGAGAGGGAGAGGGAGAGGGAGAGGGAGTGGGAGAGGGTGAGGATGAGGGAGAGGGAGAGGGAGTGAAGGAGAGAGAGGGAAGAATATGAAAGAAGGAGGAGGATGGATGAGGAAGGAAGAGAGGAAGAGCTGGATGCAGAAAGGGGCGGAACGGCCGATAACACGGTAGAAACTGAGATAAAGGGGAGAGGGAGGGAGAGTGGGACGGAGGGAGGGAGGGAGGGAGGGAGGGAGGGAGGGAGGGAGGGAGGGAGAGAGAGAGAGAGAGAGAGAGAGAGAGAGAGAGAGAGAGAGAGAGAGTGTGTGAGTGAGAGAGTGTGTGGAGAGGAGAGGAGAGAGAGGTGGTGAGAGTGTGTGAGGAGAGTGGGTGAGTTAGTGAGTGAGGGATTAAGGAGGGGAGAGGGGAGGAAGGGAGGAGAGGAGGGAGTGAGAGAAAGAGAGAGAGAAAGCGAGAAAGAGACAAAGAAAGAAAAAGAGAAAGAGAAAGAAAGAGAGATGAAGACAGACATACAGAGATAGAAAGAGAGCGAAAAAAAAGGAAAAACAAAAACAAAATAATAAATAGAAAAACTTTACGAGAAACAATTAACCAAAACCACAACCAACACCACAACCGCTACCACACCACACCACCAACACCAACCAGCAAAAAAAATACCACCCAGCAAAGCTATGTAATCATCAAAGGCTTCCCTCCACCCCCCCTACCCCCACCCCCACTCCAGTCCACCCCTTCCCCCCCCCATCCAACCCCAACCCCAAACCCCTGTCACTAATTAGATTTTTTTTCTTTTCTTTCTTTCTTTCTTTTTTTTTTTTTGAAGATGTAACTCGAAATAAAAGTGTCATTCATGTCTTGCCACAAAATTACTTTCTGTCCAAGACGTAAAAGTTCCGGTGTCTGCCTTATTTCCGGCATCTTGAGACCGCAAGCTTTGAGAAATTGTCCCCAGCCTTCCGACTTCCTAAGGAGATGACCTCGGCTCGCTTTTTACTATTCATTCCCGAGAAATTATATTTTCTTTTTGAGTTT
>NW_028234437.1:7293512-7296634 GCF_977035675.1 Penaeus japonicus
TATATATTATATATATTATATATATAAATATAATAATCTGAATATATATATATATATATATATATATATATCTATATAAATAATATATATACATATAGATATAATATGTATATATACATTCATACACACTGAATATATATATATATATATATATATATATACAGATAATATATATATATATATACTTATAGATATAGTATGTTTTATATACAGACACACACACAGTTCACACACCCACAAACACACACGACACCATAGGAACACACACACACAACACACACAACACACACACTCACAAACTGTTTAATTTTAATATATAGTAATTTATATATTATATATATATATCTATATATATATACATATATACATACAGCTTTTATATATTATATATATTATAATATATATGTATATATATGCGTATATATATATTATATATATGTGAAACAATATATTATATGCATATTTATATTTATATATGTATATACAATATATATATATATATATATATATAAATATATATATATATATATTTAGAGAGAGAGAGAGGAGAGAGAGATCGAGTGAGTGAAGGAGAGAAGTTGAAGGTGAGGATGAGAGAGAGAGAGAGACGGGGTGAGGGAGGGTAGATGAGAGAGGGTGATGTGAGTGACGATTCGGGAGTGAGAGAGAGAGGGAGAGAGAGAGATGTGTGTGTGTGTGTGTGTGTGTGTGTGTGTGCATTCATACACACACACACACATACACACACACACAGTTATATATATATATATGTATATATATACATACACACATATACACACACTAGGTGTGTGTGTGTGTATGTGTTTGTCTGTTTGTGTGTGTGTTTGTCTGTGTGTGTGTATGCATATATACATGTACCATGAAAAGAGAGAAGCGAAAAGAAGAAGGGGGTGGGGGTGGATGGGGAGTGTCATTAACCCACAGACACCTTGCATCTGCGGCACTTAATTCAGGGATAATTACAAAGGATTCATATTCATGGCTTTTATTTGCAGCAAAATTATAATTCTCTCTCTCTCTCTGTCTCTCTCTCTCTCTCTCTCTCTCTCTCTCTCTCTCTCTCTCTCTCTCTCTCTCTCTCTCAAAAATCTCTCACTTACTCTCTCTCCTTCTCCATCCTCTCTCTCTCTCTCTCTCTCTCTCTCTCTCTCTCTCTCTCTCTCTCTCTCTCTCTCTCTCTCTCTCTCTCTCTCTCTCTCTCTCTCCTCCTCCTCCTCTCTCTCTCTCTCTCACTCTAGCTCTCGCTCCATCTATCTCCCCCTCCCCTCCCCTCCTCTCCCCCCCTCTCTCTCTGCCTCTCCTTTCCTTTCGAAAATTCCTTCGTATTTCCCATACGGCCCGTTTAATACCATGATCCTCCGCACTACAGCTAATTAAGGACTATTACATCTCATGATTCCACAGATACAAAACGGAAAAAAAAAAAAAAAAAAAAAAAAAAAAAAAAATCTACGTGAGCCATTGCACTTGCTAATGACTTTCCTCTTAATTTGCGGGCTTCAAGATCAATTAGCAAGACCTTGCTCGGTTTATCGTGTTAAGTGAGCCCTATAATTTCGTCCCTTAAAGGTGCTTAAGGCTTGGGTGACTGTGAGAGTAGGTTGGGTGGGTGGGTTGGTGGGTGGGCGAGTGGTGAGTTGGGAAATGTGTTGAATCTGGGTGGAAGGTGGTTATTTGTGGTTGGGTGGGTAAGTGGGTGGGTGAGTGGTGAGTGGGAAATGTGTTGAATCTGGGTGGAAGGTGGTTATTTGTGGTTGGGTGGGTAAGTGGGTGGGTGGGTGAGTGGTGAGTTGGGAAATGTGTTGAGATTGGGTGGAAGGTGGTTATTTGTGGTTGGGTGGGTAAGTGGGTGGGTGGGTGAGTGGTGAGTTGGGAAATGTGTTGAGATTGGGTGGAAGGTGGTTATTTGTGGTTGGGTGGGTGAGTGGTGAGTGGTTGGGTGGGTGAGTGAGTGGTGAGTTGGGAAATGTGTTTAATCTGGGTGGAAGGTGGTTATTTGTGGTTGGGTGGGTGAGTGGTGAGTGGTTGGGTGGGTGAGCGAGTGGGGAGTTGGGAAATGTGTTGAATCTGGGTGGAAGGTGGTTATTTGTGGTTGGGTGGGTGAGTGGTGAGTGGTTGGGTGGGTGAGTGAGTGGTGAGTTGGGAAATGTGTTTAATCTGGGTGGAAGGTGGTTATTTGTGGTTGGGTGGGTGAGTGGTGAGTGGTTGGGTGGGTGAGTGAGTGGTGAGTTGAGAAATGTGTTTCATTGGTGGAAAGGTGGTTATTTGTGGTTGGGTGGGTGAGTGGTGAGTGGTTGGGTGGGTGAGCGAGTGGGGAGTTGGGAAATGTGTTGAATCTGGGTGGAAGGTGGTTATTTGTGGTTGGGTGGGTGAGTGGTGAGTGGTTGAGTGGGTGAGTGGTGAGTGGTTGGCGAGAATGGAAGGTTCTGAGTGGTGGGTGGGTGGATATAGTAAGGTGTTTGTGTTGTAATCGGTGGGTAATGTGGAAGGTGGTTGTTTGTGGTTGTTTGGTTGAGTGGTAGGTGAGGCATTGAGTGGAGAACGAATGAGTGGGGTCTGAGTGGTGGGTGGGTGGTTGTAGTAAGGTGGGTGTGTGGTAAGTGGTGGGTAATGTGGAAGGTGGTTGTTTGTGGTTGTTTGGTTGAGTGGTGTGTGAGGCATTGAGTGGAGAACGAATGAGTGGGGTCTGAGTGGTGGATGGTTGGATGTAGTAAGGTGTGTGTGTGGTAAGTGGTGGGTAATGTGGAAGGTGGTTGTTTGTGGTTGTTTGGTTGAGTGGTGGGTGAGGCATTGAGTGGAGAACGAGTGGGGTCTGAGTGGTGGGGAACGAGGTGTTTCAGTGGTTGGTTGGTTGAGTGGCTGGCTGGTCAGTGGTGTTAAGTGGTTGAGTGATTGAGTGATTAGTGGTGGGCGAGTGGTTAATAGTGGAACGGGGGGAGGGGGGGATCTGATTGGTAGGTGGTATTCATTGGTTGAGTGGTTGGTTGGTAACTAAGAGTGGTAACTAAGTGGTAAGTGACCAAGTGTGTGAGTGAGAAGTATTTACCAAGTGGTAAGTAACCGAGTGTGTGAGGTGTAATTAGTTACCAAGTGACCGAGTT
>NW_028234437.1:7339234-7341734 GCF_977035675.1 Penaeus japonicus
TACCTGATTGCTGCTTTTGTCCCAAAGATATTATGGAACTAACTTTATTCATTTAGTTGCTTGCTTCACAGTTCAGTTGAAAGCAGGGTTGGAGTCATCATACATTAAAGTTAAAGTTCAGTGTAATATTTTCAGTGACAATTCAATCGCAACCTAGAAATAAAACAATTACAAACGCAATCACAAATTTTGCACTTTTGCAGATGCTATGAAAGAAAACGGCGAAAGAAAACGGAATGCTGATCTGAGAGGTTCATTTTTACCATTAAAAGATCATCGCCAAATTATGCTGCACGGAATATAACGTATAAATCAATATTAAAACGAATTCCTTGTAAACTGCAAATACAAAATTTATATCTTCAGAGCTGAAAGCTTTTCTTAATATGTCACCATTACATTTTATCATAAATTAGGACCGGAAAGGAGCAGCTACAACTTGAGACCTGTTGGGAGTAAAATAATTTCCATGAATACTTAAAAACTTGTTCTGATGAAGCACACGTATATAAGTACCTCTCATCAACTCCTGTTTGCTTGACTTACATTTGTTTTAATTCAATTTCTTATATCATATACATCATAAATCAATCTATAGGATTCTGGAATCGGCAGGAGGATCGCCCAACACTCCTTTGCACACGGTTTTAAGTAAAAATTAAAGGAATTTACTTAAAAAACGATAGATGAAATGATGTTTGTTTACATTTTTTTGTCGGCCATTTTGAAAACGCTTATTGTTCCAAATATTTTTACTGACAAGTGGTTTTACTAGATTTGTATAGTTTTACGTTTTTAATATGCCTATTTTACGTGCCTCATTTTATTATTTATTTATTTATCTTTTTTTTATTGTTATCATGAGGATATCATTTTTGTGTGTGATTTGTGAGTTTAGGTTAAATCTTAGCGTTTTTCTTTTTTACACAGTTGTTTATTCAGTGATTTGTAAGTTTGATTGTTCTTTTACTTTAATTTCGAAGCATTTAGCGAGTTTTGGTGCGTCTCCATAACGGATCTTAAAGTGAGACGACACCGGAACTAGAGAGAAAGGGTTATACTTAATCCAAAATCTGCTTAGTGATAGAGAAAAAATGGATGTTGCTAAATTGATTCTTAAATACTTAATACTCAAATATCAGTTAGTCTGATTTCGACGGGAACTTAATCGATACGGAGATCCATTCTTCCTTCAGGGCTTGCAAAGTGTTTTTTTTTTTTTTTTTTTTTTTTTTTTTTGAAGAACGCGCGCACACTTACACGCACACCAATACTAACGCGCACAAGCACACGCACACGTACACACACACACACACACACACACACACATATATATATATATATATAAATATATATATATATACATATATATATATATATATATATATATATATAATATATTATGTATGTATATATATATATGTATATATATATATATATATATATATATATATATATATATATATATATATATATATACATATATATATATATATATATATATATATACATACATACATATATACATATATATATATATGTATATATATATATATATATATATATATATACATATATATATATTCCTGTTACTTTTTTCTTTTAACCGGGCCATCGTGATTTAGACGATGCTCTTTAGAAGGTCTTCGAACACGGGGTGAGCAAGCTGAGAAACTTTAAGTATTTTAGTTGGATTGCCCCGGAAGTACAGTGTAATTATAATAAACCAGCACTACCCGGCACTTCATACGATAATTTATGTGATTAAGATAAGTGTAAAATCAGAGTGACTGGTATTCAAAATCACATGTATGTGTACATTAAGAGTCGACAGACCAGGCCTAGATTTTATTTAGGGATACGAGCAAGAAAATAATATGAGTTACTGATCTAAATATATTTAAATGCAACAACAAGTTTGCATAACAACTGTTCACTGGACAGCGTATGATTTTTGTGATATTTCGGAAATGTGTAAACTATCAATTCAGTAATGTATTTGACAAAGATATACAAAGGCCCTTTACATATTGACATGTAAATCCTAAAAAGTCTGATATGCACTGATTTTATGCAATATAAGCACACGAGTAAGAAGCTTGTTCCAAAACCTAGTCTGATCGCACACAAACGGTCTTTCTCTCAATTCAAGTAAAAAAAAAAAAAAAAAAAAAAAAAAAAAAAATAATAATAATAATAATAAAAGAAAAAAAGAAAGAAAAAGTCTGTCTGTTTACATGGAATTAAAAGAGGTTTTATCAACATACTCCACGAAAATTACATGGATAATAATCGAAATAACAGGAAATAATACTTAATGAATCCACAGCACAGTGACAGGAAGGTGAGTCAATTCAAACATGTCAGCCTTCGCTAAATCAGGATGTCATCTTCGAGGATTGAATTAATTATATTTCGAATATCATCCATGTAATTTACATACATAGAATGATCAAAATGGCTTTTAATCGCGTTTGCACGGCCAGATATCTTTTTATAT
>NW_028234437.1:7359234-7369234 GCF_977035675.1 Penaeus japonicus
CGCTATTGCAGTGCGACAGAGAAGTGTGCATGGTGTGCTGATACCCAAGACTCCCGTAGCTGCCCTCACCGCACCCCTCCTCCACCTCCTCCTGACTCTTCCGTGGCTATCAGCACTATGCAACCACCCAACCCACCTGCCCCTACCAACATCCACTGGAAGTGTCCTCGATGTCATGAGCAAGGAGTTAATGTATGGCATGGTTGTGGCAGACGCACTGTGACGCAACCAGCCCCGCCTCCTCCACCACCATCTGTCTCTAAGCCAACTACACCTGTTTCCACAGAGTCTGCCCAGATTCTCGACCTTCGTTCAACTGTTGCTACCCTCATGGCTCGCTGCAAATCTCTTGAGGAAAAATATGATAGATTTGAAGCTCGCATGGTTGAATTCACTACCAAGCAATCCAACATGGACACCCTACTCACCACTCTTATTGAAGGTCAAAAGGCATTGATTAGTACAATTTCTTCAATAGATGCTAAACTTTAGGATTTCACTACCCAACCAAATTCGCAAGATCAGACCACATCGCCTAGAACCCCACCATCACATAGGACAAAACAGGCTAATGCACACCCTCCCACCACATCTGCTCACAGTTCACGCAAAGTCAAAGGGAAACTTCAATAGTGATATGGAATTACGTGTCATTTCTTGGAATGCCTGCAGTATAAGGGACTTGGCAAAACTTACAGCTCTAAAGCGATATGTATATAAGCACAAACACTCTTTCATTTTCGTTCAGGAGGCCTTTGTTGGCCTTGTGATTGGTGAGCGACAAGCTCCTCCACTCTCTGGTTACACATCCTATGTCCACCCAGCCAGAAATGGTCTTATAATATATGTGCATTCCTCTGTGCCACACCAGCTTCTTCGTACATCTGTTGATGCAGACATGACATTTCAACTGCTTGAGGTGACAATGGGGCACGACAAGTTACGATTATGTAATGTCTATTCTGCACCGGGAATAATTAACTTGACTGCCTTGCCTCTGCCAACAATGCATGGTTTTGTCTACATGGGGGACTTCAATTCCCGACATCCTGACCTGGGAGATACTTCCCCAATCCCTAATCGGAATGGACCTCGACTCCTTCATTTTATCCGCAGATACAGACTCACACGCTGGGATACTGGCGGTGCCACACATTCCCGTGGAGGTACCCTGGACCACATAATCACATCAGGACTGATAGCATCACGTGTCAAATGCTTTGCTATCCCTGCACTCTTCTCGGACCACATTGCCCTTGGCCTTTACTACTTAGTACCTACTTCACCTCCCTCCCCTTATACCCGCGCATGCATCAGGATACCTCCCAAGTACTGCCCAACGTATATTTCCTACATGACTGCTCTGCTTCCTATGTTCAACATTCACTCCCCAGATGAGTTATATTCCTCACTGGTTAAGTCAACTCATGATTTTTACACCCAGTACGTCACCAAACCTCACCTCGCTCGACGTCCTGAATCTCCCACAGGGTCAACTGATGTCCGTCTTCTACAGGCAGAGAAGGCAGTAGCGCATGGCATTGCCTTCCAAAGACATCCAACCTCTGCCCATCTACGTCAATATCAAACATCTCGTGATGAACTGATAGGTCTACAACAGTGTGTCCAGACTGACTCATGGCATGCCCTTACTGACAGCTTAAATCATCTCACGAGCGTTGGGTCCATGTGGCAAAAAATCAACAGGATAGTAAAAAAAAACGGCCCCGAACTGCTCTCCATCGCAGCCCAATGGAATATGCCCAATCACTAATAGACACTTGGTCTATGCAATCGCGAATTAGTAATCTTCCGGTTCCTGTCCGAAATGCCCTGTCTTCCAATGCAGGCCTTCGATCACTTCGTTTGGTGGATGCATTGCTACAGGCAGATGAAGAAGATGAAGTGCCTATCACACCACAGGAGCTTCAGTGGGCCCTCAGTCGTGGTGCTGCAACAGCACCTGGTGAGGATGGAATCACTTATTCTACCTTATGTCTTCTCCTTAAGGTTCCAGGTAACCCTCTCTTACAACTGTTTAACATGTGCTTTCAGAGAGGCTATGTGCCACATGCTTGGACATCCAGCATTATAATACCAATACCCAAACCTGGCACTGATAAATTTCGTCCTATCTCCCTGACCTCATGCTTTAGTAAGGTGCTTGAAAGAATTTTTCTAAACCGTCTTATGTTTCGTCTCCAATCCAAGCTTTCACCACGACTGTACGGCTTTCTGCCTGAACGAGGGACACACCACTGCCTTCTTGAACTTTATACCCGCCTCTCACCCTCCAGTGTTGTTGCATTCATTGATCTCAAGAGTGCCTTCGATATTGCAAACCGGGACATCATTCTTGAGCAACTTGTAAATTTTGATGTCAAAGGCAACCTGCTGAGGTGGATTAGAAGTTATCTCAGTGACAGGACTGCAAGAGTTCTTTTTAGAGGCACGTGCAGTACCTCTAAAAGTTTTGAATTGGGTACTCCACAGGGTGGCGTCCTCAGTCCTTTTCTTTTCAATGTCCTTGTACATCACCTTTTATCTCTCCTCCCTGACGTCCCAGGGACTACAATCACATGTTATGCTGATGACATCTGCATCCACTCTGAGTCACCCCAAACTCTTCAGGTCCTCCTTCATGCATTTCATGCATCATCAGCTGCTTGCGGTCTCGTCATTTCCTCTGAAAAGAGTAGGATATACTCCACCAAAAAACCCTGGACACTACCAGTCTTCACTGTGGGAGGCAATGTTATCCCTCACTGTACACAGTACACATACCTAGGTGTCCCAGTGCGTGTCACCCCAACCATACCTGCCCGACAAAGAATCCATCCCATTGTTAAAGACACGTTGGATAAACTGGAGCAGCGGTTCATACCTGTCAAGTGGCTTGCCAATAATGTAAAGGGGGTTTCTATCCCTATTGCTAAGACCATCTATATATTGTTTCTTCGATCAGTCATTGATTACCTTTCTCCTGCCCTCTGTCAGCTCACCAAGACAACACTGCAACCTCTCGACAAATTTCAGAACAGAGTCATGCGGTTTATCTTGGGTTGTCCAGCCTCCACCAGAATAGTTAATATGTTGACTGAGCTCAATTTAACCCCAATTTCTGACAGGATATATGCAAATGTGACTTATTTCAGTATCATGTGTTTACAGTCTCCCCATCTGGCTCCTCATTACTCTAATGTCATCCAGGCAGCACTCAACCCTGACTTGCCTAGGCCTTTGCTTCGGCCAGGTGGATATAACCTCATCCGGACAGTGTGTGCTGACTTCCAGAGGTTGGCCATTGATGTCCGTGCTGCTGCAATTACTTCTGCTTTGCCTCCCTGGCGAATACCTCTCCCAGTTGTGTCTTTCACTCCCACATCAAAAATGGCCAATCCCCTTCTGCAGAAACAATTGGCCTTGCAGACCATCTATAGTGTATCTGCATCGGTCCCCGCCTCGCACCATCTCTACGTCGACGGCTCACTGCAGGCGGATGGGAGTGCTGCATGTGCCGTGTTCTCCCCCACCATGGAGCCACCTGGAGGGCATGGGTGGGTTGGCCGTCGCCTGCCTGACTCGTCGAGTTCCACCTATTGTGAATTGAGTAGCTTGTTGGATGTTGTCACTCTCCTTACTGAGAGACGTCTGAATGGAGTGATTATCTGCGACTCCAAGTCTGCCCTTCACGCCCTTTCCTCTTCAAGACCCATAAATTACCATTTAGTGCAAGATATACTGTGTCAATTAGCCAGTGCCCATGATAATGCACTGGTTGTGTCCTTTTTGTGGGTGCCATCTCATGTGGGCCTTGCTGGAAATGATACTGTGGATAGTTTAGCCAAGGATGCCTGTGCTTTTGAATTACCTGTGATTCGTGCCCCATCCTCCTTATTTCGTTACAAAACTATCCTGTTTTCTGCAATACATGCCCACACAGTGGCTCGTAGGGATGCTGAGCGTGCACAGAGTGTATCCATACAGCACTATGACAACTTCATCGATGTGCCACACAAATATCGTCGCCACGGTCTAATGGTCCGCAGACATAATGTAGTGAGTGCTAGGCTCAGGTTGGGCTACCGACCAGTGTGGCAGGTCTCCCAGGCTAAGGATATGCCTCTCTACTCTACCTGCAGATTGTGTCAGCTCGCCAGCGCCAATACTCTCCAACACTATTGCCTCGCCTGCCCTATAGTAAGAGATCTGCTACCTCAGGGACAAGATTTAATTTCTGTTTGTGAATATCTCTTACAGGATGATCATTTGGACTTGCTTCTCACAAGGTTTCCAAATTTTGGTGGATGTTAAATGTGTATCTATGTGTTCATATATCATTTCATACTCACTCACTTGTTTATTTGACTACTTACTCATTGTCTTATTATCAATAACTTCATTTATTATTGGCATTATTATTATTATTATCACTCTTATTGTTGTTATTTTTATTGTTATCACTATTAATATTGTTATTATGGTGTTTGTTTTACTATTACTGTGGTACTGCTAATATTGATACCAGAGTGTCCTGCGTGACATTGTTTTATGTAGCTACTGAGGTATGTATTATTGATTGCCGCCATCTGAGCGTAATAAATTTATCAAATCAAATCAAATCTCTCTCTCTCTCTCTCTCTCTCTCTCTCTCTCTCTCTCTCTATATATATATATATATATATATATATATATATATATATATATATATATATATATATATACACACAGACACACACAGAAACACCCACACTCACACACACACACTCACACCCACACACAAAGAATATAGCTGACAAACGTCCCTAAAAAGGCATAACGGCGGAAGTTTACAGCCTCAGGAGAAGCTGAGGCACCGCGGAAGGCAAGCTGTCCCGGTACATCAGATGTCAAGACGTCGATGTCAGAGTGAAGGCTTGTGGATGTTATTGTGCTGATGGCATGAATGAGAATACGAAGAAGAGGGAGAAGAGGAAGAAGAAGAAGAAGAGGTGGTGGAGGTAGAGGAGGAAAATGAAGAAGAAGAAGAGGAGGAGGAGGAAAATGAATAAGAAAAAGGAGAAGAAGAGGAGTAGAGGGAAAATGAAAATGAAGAAGAAGAAGAGGAGGAGGAGGAGGAAAATGAAAAAGAATATGAAGGAGAATAATTAAATAAAGATAAAGTAAAGGAGAAAGAAAAAAGATAAATCAATTGAAGGAGGAGAAGAAATAGTAAGAAGAAGAAAGAAATCGAGAGTGTAGAGGGAGGAGAAGAAGATGAAGAAAAAGAGTGAGTGAAAGAGAAAAAAGGAGAGAGAGGGGGGGAAGAGAGTTATAAGGAGAATTAGAGAGAGAGAAAGAGAAAGAGAGGAAGGCAGATAGACAGACAGAGAATAAGAACATACGAGAGATAGGGAGAGAGCTCAATAAAAGATAAAAGACAGACAATGATTCATACAAATAAATAAAGAGAAAGACAGAGATAGCAAAAGACGAAGATAAAATAAAGACAAATAAAAATAAACCGTGTATCTACACATGTGAATGCATGAGTGCAATTGAGCTTCGGATTCTAAATCATGCATTTCCATTCTCTTGCCATCACATCTCTTTGCACATTCCCTCACTCGAACCACGATTTATACCCTGTTCTCTTCTCTCCTACCTTCATTATCTCCTTCTCCTCGTCCCCCTTTCCCTTTGTTTGCCGTTTCGCTTTAACAAATGATTTACATTCATTCTCCTTCTCGCGTCAGTCGAGCCTTTGACGACCTGCACTAGTCTTCGCTGCGTAATGGTTGGTCTTTTTACCTGCTGATGTGCTGCAATCTCTATTGGTTTAATTAATTGTGTCGCCCGGCCGCTCGCAAATAAGGATACACGCACGCGTACGTGTGTGTGTATCTGCATGTGTGTGTGTGTGTGTTATTGTATGTATGTGTATATATATATATATATGTATATGTATATATATATATATATATATATATATATATATATATATATATATATATATGTATAGATATGTATATATATATATATATATACATATATATATATATATATATATATATATATATGATATCCTTTTGTGTGTGTGTTTTTTGTGGGTGAGTGTGTGTGTGTGTGTATGTGTGTGTGTGTATGTGTGTGTGTGTGTGTGTGTGTGTGTGTGTGTGTGTGTGTGTGTATGTATGTGTATGCGTGTATGTGTGTGTGTGTATGCGTGCGCGCGCGCGCGCGTGTGTGTGCGCATGTGTGTGTGTGTGTACGTGTGCGTCAATGCGACTGGCTGTAGGGTCTGACTTCTTGCGTAGCGGTTGTTTTCTCCTTTCTTCCTCATTCATATTTTACGTCCCTCTCCTTTTTCATGTCGTTGCTCGCTATCAATCTACATCACGTCAGTCTCGGTAAATAATGGGAGGAGTTTTAGCGTATAAGAAATGTCTCTTTTTAACTTTGGAAGAATATTAAAATCCGGACGCTGTTATTATTGTTTTTACTGCGAAGATACCCTCTTGAGATGATTTAATTTAGCTTCGATACTCAGATGTAATTAATTGTTCGATAAAACATGATATCCCTTGAAGATGCAGGAGAGCTTGTTTAAGGTAAGGGAGAGATGAAGCAAATTGGAGACACAATTAGAGATGAAGTCTGAAAGGAAGAGAGAAAGAGAGAGAGAGAGAGAGAGAGAGAGAGAGAGAGAACAAGAGAAAGAGGGAAAAGGAGAGAGAGATAACAAGAGAGAGAGAGTGAAAGAGAAGAAGAAAGAAAAAGTGAGCAATAGAGAGAGAAAGAAAGATAAATCGAGAGAGAGAGAGAGAGTGAAAGAGAAGAAGAAAGAAAAAGTGAGCAATAGAGAGAGAAAGAAAGATAAATCGAGAGAGAGAGAAAGAGGAAAGAAAGAGAAATCGAGAGAGAGAGAGAGAGAGAGAGAGAGAGAGAAAGAGAGAGAGAGGAAAAAAAAGAAAGAGAGAGAGTGAGAGAGAGAGAGAGAGGGGAAAGAAAGAAAGAGAGAGAGAGAGAGAGAGAGAGAGAGAGAGAACAAGAGAGAGAGATGAAAGAGAGAAATCGAGAGAAAGAGAGAAATCAAGAGAACAAAAGAGAGAGAGAGAACAAGAGAGACAGACAGAGAGAATCCAACAGACCGAACACGCCAGCAAAGCTAGCACAGCGTGAGCCACCGGCCGAACGAGAATAAAGCATAGCACAGCCATTAGACCAACGACTCGGGGCGGAAGACAGACGGGCATGAAATATCTGGAGACGTAGCGATGCTCCTTCGGCTGCGGTCTGACTCACCGTTGACACAGACGATATCCTTAACAATCAGGAACCGGCACGGAAAGGACACTTAGCCTGCCATGGGTACAGCGCGCTGGAGGCAGGTTTAAGAGCGCGGTGGAGGATATGTGTAGTGTGTGTGTCTTTTCTTTTTAATTCAGTGACGTTTTTTTTTTTTTTTTTTTTTTTTTTTTTTTTTTTTTTTTTTTGTTTTGTGAGGAACGGGTTGGGGTACGGGGGAGGGGGAGGGGGGGAGGAGGGAGAGGGAGGGAGAGGGGGGAGGGTTGGTGCTATGCAGGGTGTCTTTCTAGGTGTTCCTTTCTTTTTATTTTTGTTCCTGTTCTTTCTCTCTCTCTTTTTTTCTGTCTGTCTCTCTCTTTTTCTCTTTCTCTCTCTCTCGTCTTTCTATTTCGGTGCTCTCTTTCGTCTCTCTCTATTTCTTTTGTCTCTCTCTCTCTCTCTCTCTCTCTCTCTCTCTCTCTCTCTCTCTCTCTCTCTCTCTCTCTCTCTCTCTCTCTCTCTTCTCTCCTCTCCCTTCTCTCTCTCTCTCTCTCTCTCTTCTCTCTCTCTCTCTCTCTCTCTTCTCTCTCTCTCTCTCTCTCCTCTCTCTCTCTCTCTCTCTCTCTCTCTCTCTCTCTCTCTCTCTCTCTCTCTCTCTCTCTCTCTCTCTCTCTCTCTTTCTACATCTGTCTATACATTTATATATCTATCTATACAACTAACTCTACATCTAAACTTACTTACCTACCTATCTATCTACCTATTATCTATCAATCAACCTCTCTTTCTCTCCACAAACATTTACCCTCTTGATTAAAAAAAAATAGATAAAATAAAATAAAAACGATAATAATAATCCATATATCTTTCACTTTATTCCAGATTTGAATTGACTCTACGTAACATTACTGAATTTCTCTCATCGCAAAGCATGGCTGAAATACGCATGAACTTTGTCTTATAATGACTCTCTGAACTGTCATGCGATACACAAACCCTGTAACAAGTGCCGAGATCTGAACAAAAGTTTCCCACTCCCCTTCGGTATCGTGTGCATGTAATATGCTACTTCTCTCCCTTTTTTTGCGGATCTCTATTTTCGCGTAATACGGGATATGTACGTACGGTTGTGTTCGATACTGTGTGTGTGTGTTTGTGTGTGTGTGTGTTATTCTCTCTTGTTCTTTTTCTTTCTTTTTTTCTTTCTTTCTCCCTTTCTCTCTGCCTCTGTCTGTCTGTCTGTTTCTGTCTTTTTGTTTCTTCCTTTTTCTTTCTTTCTTTCTCTCTCTTACTCTCTCTCTCTCTCTCTCTCTCTCTCTCTCTCTCTCTCTCTCTCTCTCTCTCTCTCTCTCTCTCTCTCTCTCTCTCTCTCTCTCTCTCTCTCTCTCTCTCTCTCTCTCTCTCTCTCTCTCTCTCTTTCTCCTTCTCTCTCTCTGTCTATCGCCTCATTTCTCTCTCTCTCTCCTTCTCCCTGTCTCCTCCCCCCCCCCTCCCTCTCTTTCTCCTCTCTCTCTCTCTCTTTCTCTTTCTCTCCAACCCCCTCACTTCATGTCATTCTCATATCTTCCCGGAAGCTACTGTTATCTCTCCCGCTCTCTCACTCTCTCTCTCTCTCTCTCTCTCTCTCTCTCTCGTATCTCTTTTCCTTGAAGCTTGCAATCTTGCTGAGAGTTGACAAAGTTCAATGTGCATTTTTTGTATTGCCAAGTATTTTCTTCGAAATGTTATGTTGATATTTTTTTCTGTTGGAAACTCCAACTTAAATTGAAATATTATGACAAACTCGCTGATAATGGCAGAGATGATTATAAATATAATTATGATAATAGAAATTATAATGATGATGATGATGATGATAATGATAATAATGGTAATAATGTAATGATCATATCAATAATGATGATGATGATATGGTTATGATGATAACAATAATGATAATTATTATCAGAATGATACTATTACTGATAATGATATGAATGATAAAAATATAATGATAATGATAAGAAACAATAATGATAATGATAAAAAACAATAATGATATTGATAATGACAATAGTTATTATAATGATGATAATCATAGTTATGATAATGATGATAGTGATACTAATAACAGTAATGATATTACTAATTATGATAATGATAACGATAATAATGATAATGATTTTGTGATAATGACCATGAAAATTTAAGAGAGTCTTCTTTTCCTAACCCTTCTCCTCCCTCTACTCCCTTTCCCCTCCTCTTCTTCTCCTCCTCCTCCTTTTCCTCATCTTCCTTCTCCTCCTCCTCTTCTTCCGTGTCCTCCTTCTCCGTCGTTATTCTTCCTCCTCTTTCTTTCTCTCACTCCGTCCTCCCTCTTCCTCTCGCCCTCTCCTCTTCCTCCTCCTCGTCTCCCTCTTCCTCCTTCCTCTCCCCTCATTCCTCCATCTCCTCCTCCCCCCATCCTTCCCCTACACCCACCCATATCTTCCTCCCTCCTTCCATCCTCCCTCTCTTCCATCCTCCCTCATTCCTCCCTCTCCCCATCCTCTCCACCCTCCTTCGTCCTCTCCTCCTCTCTTCTTCCCAAGACGGTTAACCTCCAACGCTACGCTTACGATCCATAAAAAAACAAAACGAAAAAAAGCGAATACACTCCAGTCTCCTTGCCATTCCTCTCGCCATCGCCTTCCCCCTCCCCTCCCTCCCCCTCCCATGTCGGGTTCTCGTTGCAGAGGCATTTTATCACAGCCTT
>NW_028234437.1:7379234-7389234 GCF_977035675.1 Penaeus japonicus
GACATAACAGTAAGGGAGGAGTACATAGAAGCTGTTTTTGTTGAACTAAAACAATTAGAAGTTAAAAACCTTATCCTTGGATAGACAGACGTTATTTCCTGACTATCAGATTGTTTCATAATAAACTCATTTACATTCTTTGCATAATATGAGCAGAAAAGAAATAATGCCGATATCCCAGGTGATATCAATATTGATCTAATCAACTAGGATAATTCATAATTCATAAATACTTTCATGGAAAAAAAACTTCTTTTATGTTGTAATAACTAGTCCTACTCGTATTACAAACAAACCAGCATCTCTTACTGATTATATATAGACCAACGATATTTCCAATAACACTGAAAATGGCATAATTCATTCCCCTTACCTAAATCAACTGCAGGAACTTACATGTGAATCTGTATATGTATCTCAAGACCCAATTGTATGTGGTACAACTCTTTAAAGATATTATTCACTTTATTTGAAGAAGATTCTCCTCTTAGAATCTGAATTGTAAAAGATAAAGCATTATAAAAAATAAAAAATAAAAATATATATATACATATATATATATAATATATATATATATATATATATATATATATATATATATATATATATGTATTATATATATATATATATGTATTATATATATATATATATATATATATATATATAATACATATATATATATATATATAATACATATATATATATATATATATATATATATATGTATTATATATATATATATATATGTATTATATATATATATATATATATATATATATATATATATATAATACATATATATATATATATATAATACATATATATATATATATATATTATATATATATATATATATATTATATATATATATATATATATAATATATATATATATATATTAATATATATATATAATATATATATATATATATATATATATATATATATATAATATAAAATAAAATATATATATACATATATATATATAATATATATATATATATATATATATATATATATATATATATATATATAAAACACCCCATATCAAACAAAAACTATAAGAGAACCCATGAGACTGTAAGAAGTCATAGGGTGTAATAAACTCGGTACTGAATAGAAGAAAGAATGATCATGATCTTGCACATCTATTAATGAATGGGGAAACTATTCAAAATTCAATAGATGTGGCAATCATTTTCAATTATCATTTTTAAAAAATTCTGATAACCCTGGTGTAAAAATATAGATAATCAAAGAACTGTACTGAGTCATCCTTTTATTTAGATGTATTCCTTAACACTATAAAAAATGCTAAGATGTTCCCAGTATTCAAAAGCGGTGATAAAATAAATTACCGACCAATTTCTTTGCTTTCTGTTTTCAGTAAGATTCTCGAAAAGTAATTCGGCTTCTGTAAAAATGGAATTCACAAATAATGTCTTACATTCCTTTGATGAAAGAGAATTCACATTATTTATATTCTTAGATCTAAGTAAAGCATTTGATACTGCGAATTACATTTTATTAACAAAATTTAGACAATACATAATCAGGGCAATCATACTTGTATGGTTAGAATCATATTTTATTAACAAACCTTAGACAATATAGAATCAGGGCAAACACACTTGTATGGTTAGAATCATATTTTGTTAACAGAACTTAGACAATATAGACTCTGGGCAATCACACTTGTATGGTTAGAATCATATTTTGTTAACAAAACTTAGACAATATAGACTCTGGGCAATCACACTTGTATGGTTAGAATCATATTTTGTTAACAAAACTTAGACAAAATAGAATCAGGGCAATCACACTTGTGGGTCCTGGGTAAGACTATAAACTGCATCCCTGGGGCTCCCTTGAGCTAGGAGCAGCACCCCAGAAGCTCCCCGTACCAGGGTCACGGTGAAGCTGCTGGCTGCAGGGCAGTGGTTTTCACCTGAAGGCACAGTCAGTGCAACTGACAAGCTGCCTTCAGGTGGATTTTTGTCTGGCGGAAGCTCAGAACAATCCTTTCTCGGACCAACTGTTCAACGGCAGAGAAATCTTCTCCTAGTAAACTGGAGACTGCGAGTTGAGAAGGAACCTGGGGTCCCCACTCAGCTTTTTCTTAACCCCTGTCAACCCTTTGCACCATGAATAGTGAACCAAATGAAAACTCATACCACATCGCCCGTCGCGTGGGTCACCAAGGGGCGCGTTGTTCAGTGGGTGACCAGGCTGACAATGATAAGCATGCCACTGGAACAACAAGAAAACACCTTCAATTGAGAAACAAAATCATTATTGGAACCTGGAATGTTAGGAAACTCAAAGAATAAGGCAAATTAAACATTGTTTGCAACGAAATTAATAACTATGGCCTCCAAATTCTTGGATTAGCTGAAACTAATTGGAACGGACTCGGTAGCTTCAGAACAGATGGAAATCATCATGTCATCTTTTCTGGTAAAGATGGATACAGCCATGGAGTTGCTGTAATCCTAGGAAAAGAAGCATCTAAAGCTCTAATTGGCTACAGCCCAATGAGCGACCGAATTCTAAAACTAAGAATCCAAGCAAAACCACATATCATTACTATTGTTCAGTGCTATGCCCCAACTAGCACAGCGAATGAGGACGAAATAAATAGCTTCTATGACAGCCTCCAAGAAACTATAGACTCCATACCAAATCGTGATCTGCAGGTAATTATGGGAGATATGAATGCCAAAGTAGGCAAGAACTCGACACTTAACAAAACTTGTGGCCGCTTTGGACTAGGAGAGAAAAACGAACGTGGAGAGAGACTCATAGAATTTTGTAGTGCCAACAACATGCTGATTACAAACACAATGTTTGAACACCACCCTCGCCATCTCTACACTTGGACGTCTCCAGACAAGAAAACCCGCAACCAAAATGACTATATCATCTTGAACCAAAAATGGAAAAGTTGTGTAAAAAATGTTAAAACTAGACCTGGAGCAGACGTTAATAGCGACCACCAGCTCCTGGCTGCCGAGATCAAACTACAACTTAAGAAATTGACACAACCACCTCAATCAATTCGCTTTGACTACAACACCCTTGATAACAATTATTATGTCAAAATTTCAAATACTTTTGAGGCTCTTTTACAATGTGAAGACGAAAAAAAAAACGAACTGTGGAACGAAGGAAAGGACATCTTTCTAAAAGTTGCAGAAGAAACCATTACCAAGAAAACCAACAAAAGGAATCAATGGATATCGGAAGAAACCATAAAAGAAGTTGAGCTTAGAAGGCAACTCAAAGCAAAAGGGATCAATGATCCTGTTGAGGAAACAATTTACAAACAACAAAACTCCAAAATTCAACAGATGATGTAGAAAGACAAGGAAAAGTTCATACAAGAACAATGCCAAAGGATTGAAGCAAATTCCATTAACAATTCTACCAAAGAAATGTACAATGGTGTGAAAAACCTAACCAAGAAATTCAAACCATCTGTTGACACCATCAAAGATGAAGATGACCTAATCCTTTGTGACAGAGAGGAAGTCAAAGACAGATGGAAAGAATACTGCACAAATCTCTACAAAAGAAATGAATCCATTGTAACACCAGTCCCATACGGGCAAATGTCTTCAGAACCAGAACCACCTCCTCTGATCGATGAGATTAGAGAAGCTATTAAAGAACTCAAACTTGGAAAGAGTCCAGGAAACGATCAGGTCACAGCCGAAATGATAAAGAATGGAGGTGAGAACGTCGAGATATTCTACCACAGGCTCTGCAATAAAATCTGGATCGAAAACAAATGGCCAGACGATTGGGGGGAGTCAGTCTTTGTCCCCATCCCTAAGAAAGGTGACACCCTCAAATGCAGCAATAATAGGACAATCTCCCTCATTAGTCACAGTAGCAAAATTCTTTTGAAAATCATGGCTAAGAGAATGGCAAACAAACTGAACGAAGAAATCGCTGACGAACAAGCAGGTTTCCGTCCTGGTAAAGGCACCAGAGACCAAATAATGAATCTCAAGATGATCCTTGAAAAAAAACAGAGAACGAGGAATCGACGTATTCCTTTGTTTTATTGACTACACAAAAGCCTTTGATACAGTTGCACATGACATCTTATGGAACGACATGTACTCTATGGGTTTTCTACCTCATGTCATCTCACTTCTGAAAGCACTGTACAATCAACAGAAAGCAGCAGTGCGAACATCTTATGGCCTAACGGATTGGTTTAACATCGGACAAGGTGTCAGACATGGATGCATTGTTTCTCCCCACCTCTTTAACATCTACTCGGAAAGCATAATGAGAAATGCACTTGAAGATTACGAAGGAGGCATAACTGTTGGAGGACAAAAGATCACTAATCTCAGATATGCCGACAATGTGGTTTTAATCGCTGGAAGTATGGAGGACCTCCAAACATTAGTATCAAAAGTAAAAGCTGAGAGTGAAAAAGTGGGACTGTACCTAAATGCTAAGAAAACAAAGGTCATGAAGTGTCAAAAAGCCCTGTCTGATCAAGAAATTCTACTAGACAGAGTTGCCCTAGATAATGTCACTGAATTTACTTACCTCGGAGCAACTTTCACCAATAATGGAGACGACTCCCAAGAGATCAAAAGAAGAATTGGTATTGCAAAGAATGCAACCATCGCACTAAGCAATGTGTGGAAAGACAGACATATCACTCTAAACACAAAGAAGCGGCTTCTCAAATCACTTGTTTTCCCCATCGCATCATACGGCTCAGAATGCTGGGTATTAAAAACTACAGATCGGAAAAGATTAGAAAGTTTTGAACTGTGGTGTTACAGAAGAGTCCTTAGGATAAGCTGGATTGAGAAAAAGACTAACGTGGAAGTTCTACAAAAGATCAATATCGAAAAAAGATTACTTGACATTTTGGATGAAAGAAAACTATCTTTTATTGGACACCAGGTTCGGAAACACAATACTCTGGAAAGAACGCTACTAATTGGATCAGTCTATGGTACAAGAACGAGAGGAAGTCCTAAAACTAGATTGAGTGATAATATCAAGGAGATGCGCGGGCTAACGATGGTGAAGTTGGAAAGGAAGGCTCAAGACCGGAATGAATGGAGATGTTTTGTGCAGAGGGCCACGGCCGTTCGACATCGAACACCCCGTACTTGATGATGAATCACACTTGTATGGTTAGAATCATATTTTATTAACAAAACTTAGACAATATAGACTCTGGGCAATCACACTTGTATGGTTAGAATCATATTTTGTTAACAAAATTTAGACAAAATAGAATCAGGGGAATCATATTCCAATGGTTCAAATCATATCTCACAAATAGATCCCAATAAGTGTACAACAACAAATGTAAATCAAATATATGTATGGGGTCCCTCAGGAATATGTTTTAGGTCCGTTTTTATTTCCTATATTCATAAATGATTTTGAAAGTTCCAGTGGTCTTCTTAGCTTCACATTTTTTGTAGATGCCAATAACTTGTATATTATTAGAGCAGGCTTCGTATCTTTAATGAACAATACAAACGGGGAACTATTTAATAGGAAGAAAAGGATACCTGCAGTATTACCAAACTTGTACATAAATAATTGGAAACTCAATCAAGAAAAAAAGAGACAAAGTTTCAAGGTATTATAATATATGAAACACTCAATTGGAGTAGTCATATCATGACCACTAATAGGAAAATGTGGAAACGGTGTGGTCTATTATGTATAATTAGTAGTCCTCTCACAGCCAATTCCTTAACACTCATATACTAGGCTTTAGTATTCCCAATGCTATCCTATTGTCATATTGTAAAGTGGGGGGGCACCAGCAGAATATGTTATCTTTATTCAAAAAGAAATTAATACGAATCATATCTAAACTTAAGAAGAATGACTATACCTATACCTCATATACGTATTGCAAAGCCGTTTGTATACAGATCAATAACCGGATATAACAACCTCTATGATTTCCGTTCGAATAGTCAGTATCTCCTGAGAAATCAGAGTCTACTTCAACTACCTCAAGTAAAAACTTCAGTCACAAACTTCTGTATTGTACCAAGGCGTTAAAGTCTGGAATGACTTCCCAAGGGACATACGAGACAAACCAACTCTCTTGGCTTTCAAAAGATCTATGAAGAATTCCCAATTGTCCAAGTAGAAACAAGTTTATTTTAGTCTTAGTTCCCAGTTTCTGATAGTTAGAATTAAGCTTAATCTATCCCTCTCTCCAAACATGATTATATTGCATCAAATGTAGGTTATCTGGTTGAATTCACAAATGTTGATTGGTAAATTATGAAATCATCATATTCTTAAAATTTCAACGTAAATGTATTTATTCAATGCACTTGAAATAATTGTTAACTTTTAACATATCTGCTATGAATGATCTATATCACTTATATATTACATAATGTTTTGGCTAAATTATAATCCATCTGTATATATGTGCCCAGTGTAGAGTTGGTAGGTGCTTTTCCAGAGAGCTTTCATCTCTGAAAAGGCTCAGCCAAACCTATATGTGTTATATTGTAAGAAGGGATAAGTAAATTATTTGAATCTGAATCTAAATCTCTTTCTATCCTGTCATTTCTTTTTTGTTTTCATTTGTTAATCGTTATTTTGTATCATCGATATATATTCATTCATTCTCTAGATTAACTATAGATATTAGGTCATAATTCGTATCATCATTCATTATTCGTATGATTATTCGTGTGCGTCTCGTGCGAAATTTTCATAATTTATGAGACTGATTTTATTGTTCCCAATACTATAGTAATAAAAATGAATTCAGAAAAGTAATTCGATAGGAGAACTTTGTGCCACACGCAGTGAAAGTGGTTAGTTAATTGCACAATATTTCTTACCTTGTGATATTCTGAGATTTTCCCTCTCTTTGTTTATCATTATAGAGAGAGAGAAAGGTGAGGAGAAATGGAGATAGAAGGAGAGAGAGAGAGAAAAAAAAAAGAGTAAGACAGGAGAGAGAGAGAGATAAAGAGTAATACAGAGAGAGAGAGGGGGGGGTGAGAGGAAGAGAGCGATAGAGAGAGAGAGAGACAAAGCGAGAGAGAGAGAGAGGAAGAGAGAGAGAGAGAAAAAAAGCGATAGAGAGAGAGAGAAGAAGAGAGCGATATATATAGAGAGAGATGAAGAGAGGAAGAGAGCGATTGAGAGAGAGATGAAGAGAGGAAGAGAGCGATAGAGAGAGATAAAGAGAGAGAGAGAGAGAGCGGAGACGCGACCAGCATTTCCTGGCCGCGTTGGGGCCGATCGCCCTCCCTCTGCCGGCGGACACTGTCCCCGGAACAAAAATCATTTTTATACGGACAATCTCCCTCGTGCATCTAATTTCCTAAGTGCTTTCTTTCATTCGTCCGGACGGAGGAAACTTTGCTTGATCTCTCTTAGGGAAATGAGAGCAAGCAACTCAAAATAGTTCCTGTATTGGGACAAAAACTTGTCTTTCTGTTTCTACTTGTCTCTCTCTCTGTTGGTCGGTTTGATTGTGTATGTAGCTATGTCAATCTTTCTTTTCCCTCCCCCCGCTATCTCTCGCTCGCTCTCTCTTTCGCTCTCTCTCTCTATCTATCTATCTATCGCTATCTTCCTCTCTTCCTCTCTCTCTCGCTCTCTCTCTCGCTCTCTCGCTCTCTCGCTCTCTCTCTCTCTCTCTCTCTCTCTCTCTCTCGCTCTCTCTCTCTCTCTCTCTCTCTCTCTCGCTCTCCCTCTCTCTCTCTCTCTCGCTCTGTCTGTTGCTCTCTTCCTCTCTCTCTCTCTCTCTCTCTCTCTCTCACTCTCTCTCTCAATTTCCATGAGCTTCGCAATCCCTAGCAAATACACCGATTCCAGCGAAGCAGTAATTGTTTTGGTTACGCGCGCAGTTGTAGCGTCTTTGTGACGTAACGAGGGGCTAATATGCTTTGTCTTCGCAGCAAAGAAGATTCTTGAAAAAAAAGGGGGGGAAAGAAGATAAAGGAGAAAGAGAAAAGAGAAAATAAAAGAAGAAACCTTCAAGTCGCCTAAGACCCCTTTTGTGATATCTAAGATAAGAAAAAAAAAAAGAAAAAAGATCCGAGCCACTGTAAACGTGAGACAGCGACGACAATAGGCGATGCAAATAGTCCCTGGCTCGGTGCAAAACAAGGGCTGATGGATACCGGCGGAGAGGCAAGAGGCCGTTAGTGGGGCCCGTGTTGCTTTGCGCCAGGCAGTAACGATAGGAGCGTGACTCGTAATTGACTGCCCAAGTTAATCCTCTTTAATTAAGGAAAATTGGACGTCGGAGAGAGATACAGCGAGAGAGGGTGAGAGGAGGAACGAGAGATGGGAAGGGATGACTCGGGTTTGGCGAGAAGAGTGGGGTTGGGGGGAGGGGGGGGTCTCGAGGAGTGGGGTCTCGAGGAGTGGGGTCTCAGGAGGAGGGTTAGGATCTCTGGGTCTTGATCCTTAAGGGTTGGAGGGGGTAGGTGGGTGGGGTGAGGGTAATGACCCCGGGTGAACGAGGGTTGGGCCTCCTTTGGGCCGTCGCGGTGTTGGCCTTCTGGTTTTCCTTCTCTCCTCTGGTCCTTGCGCCGGTCTCTGCTGATTCATTCTGTGCCGCACTTTCTGGGGCTTTGTCTCGTTTTGCGTCTGTTTTTTTTTTTTTTTTTTTTTTTTTTTATGTCTGTTTGTCTCAGCGTCTGTCTCTGTCTGTCTCTTATTCTCAGTCTCTCTCTCTTATTCTCAGTCTCTCTCTCTATCTCTCTTCTTCCCTTTCTCTGTCTGACAAATCCCGCTCTCTTGCTCTCTCTCTCTCTCTCTCTCTCTCTCTCTCTCTCTCTCTCTCTCTCTCTCTCTCTCTCTCTCTCTCTCTCTCTCTCTCTCTCTCTCTCTCTCTCTCTCTCTCTCTCTCTCCCTCTCCTCCCCTCTCTCTCTCTCTCTCTCTCTCTCCCTCCCTCCCTTTCTCTGCCAGACTGTTAATCAAAGCCTCCACCAACGATTTTTGAGAGACTACACACCACAGTGAATTCCCAAGCTTAACCTCTGCAAGCATTATGAAGTTCCTGTCGCTCTGCCTTCCTCTTCTGTTTCGTTGGGAAGAAGGGAAGTAGAAACGAAGGAGAAAAAAGGGAGAGAGAAAGAAGAGAGCAGAGATAAAGCGAGAAAAGAGAGAAGGTAGGTCAGAAAAATATATATATATATATTTACGACAAAATTTTCTCAGGGAGAAAGAAAGTTCTCAAACAGAACAAGGACAACGCGCCGAACGGAGCAAGAACGTACCCGATTGCAACAGAGCCGTTTGCAACACTAGCACAGTGAATGGATTGGAATCACGAGGACGAGAATCTGGATGAATGGGTTTTAATATCACTGACGCTTCAAGAATGTGTGTGTTCATATTATATATATATGTATATATATATATATATATATATATATATATATATATATTTATATATATATATATATATATATATTTATATATATTATATATATATATATATATATATAATATATATATATATATTATATATATATATGTATACATATATTATATATATATATATATATATATATATATATATGTATATATATATATATATATATATGTATATATATATATATATACCTGTGTGTGTGTGTGTGTGTGTGTGTGTATGTGTATGTGTGTGCATACATATACACATATATATATGTGTATACACACATACACACACAAACACACACACACACATACACACACACACATACACAAACATACACAAACACACACATACACACACACACACACACACACACACACATGATCTCCAGCTCCATGTATCTTCCCGGGTGTCCCATCCTTTCTTTTCCTTCTTACAATCCCTCCTCCCTGCCTCCAACCCCACCCCTCCCCCCGCCCCAACCAAACTCAACCCCCTGGAAAAAAGAAAACCCCGAGCTAAGCACCTCGAGCCCCCCCCCCCCCCAAAAAAAAAAAAACACGACCCAAAATGCATATTCATCGCATATACGGG
>NW_028234437.1:7414234-7417895 GCF_977035675.1 Penaeus japonicus
TATCAGAGAGGAGGAGGAAGAGAGAAGGAGAGAAGAGAGGAAGAGAGGAGACGAGAGAGGGATAGAAGATTAGAGATAGAGAGAGAGACAGATAGATAGATAGATAGAGAGAGAAAGAGAGAGAGAGACGGAAGACGCTTGTGGATATCACCCGAAGAATGACTTCACAAACGGAAACTTCCCCACAACAGATACCATCATTAAAAATATACTACGATGGATAACACTGACTGGAATATCTCATAAAACATAAACACAAATCGACTAACTTCATATACCTAACAATAGACGACTTGAACAGAAGGTCCCTCCGCAACACGAGCAAATATTCCAATTCAACCGATGATGCCAACGGAAATATCCTCACAAACAGACGACACCAACGGATATTACCCCCACGACATACGAGACTAACAGTAACCTCACCCACAAACAAGTTTAAAGTCCCACTTCAAAAATCCCCCCTTCCCCCCCTCCCCTTCCCCCACATCAAAAAGACACACATATCCCCCCCACAACACCACCAAGAACAAAGCGCAAACTCCCACACAACACCAGCACATGTACCCCAACAACACCACCAAGAACAAAGTGCAAACTCCCACTCAACACCAGCACATGTACTCCCACAACACCACCAAAAAACAAAGTGCAAACTCTCACTCAACACCACCAAGAACGAGTGCAAACTCCCACTTAACACCACCAAGAACGAGTGCAAACTCCCACACAACACCACCAAGAACAAAGTGCAAACTCCCACACAACTCAACACCAGCACATGTACTCCCACAACACCACCAAGAACAAAGCGCAAACTCCCACACAACACCAGCACATGTACTCCCACTCAACACCAGCACATACCCTTTAATACCCTACCCTCCTCCCTCCCCTACCCTTCTTTCCTTCCTTTCCCTTACGCCTAACCCTACCTTCACCCCCCTCCTCCCTCCATACCCCCGCCACTTCCCTCGCCCACAGGGCACCGCCTGCATCTCCGCACACATCACTATGCATTCTGTCAACAGCGTCACCATGCATCTTTTATAAAAACAACGCAACAGGACCTCGAAAAAGATACCTCGACGCTCCTCCCATCCCGACTCCCCCTCAGCTCCTCTCCTCGCGCGCTCACCCCTCGCAAGTTTCTCAAAAGACAGAGTTGCGCATTTACTAGATGCCAGGTGATGTAGTGGCATTACATCTAACATATGCAAATGCAGAGGGAGGAAGGGTCGGGGGAACAAGGGCATGGAGATCAGAAATTGAGAGAGAGAGAGAGGAGGGAAGGAGAGGAAGGGAGAATGAAAAGGGAGGGATGGTGTGAGAGAGAAAGGACAGAAAGAGATGGGTAGGGTAGAGAGTGGAGGAAGGGTGGTGAAGGAGGAAGAGAGAAAGAGGATAAGATGGTAGAAAGAGAGAGAAAGAGAGAGAGAAAAAGAGAAAGAGAGAGAGGGGGGAGGGAGAGAGAAAGAAGAAAATAGAGAGAGACTGATAGATAAACAGACAATCAGACATAGAAAGAAATCAATGAATATAGATGCCAATATAAACATGGAAGAAAAAGAGAGAAATTGAGAATTAGAGAAAAAGTAAGACACACACACACACACACACACACACACACACACACACACACACACACACACACACATACACACACAAGCGGGCAATGTTAGCATGCGAACTATTTTAATCCACGCAGGAGTTAAGGCTGTATGAGTATGTTTTAATCACGAGAGGATTTTTGCATCTGGGTTCTGATGTGCGAATTTGCAATTAGTATTTGTTGAATATGTTCGCCACTGTCCCTATCCGGACGATGGGTTTAGGTGTGTGAAGTGTGTGGCAATGGGAGAGGTGTGAGTGTGGATAAGTGCGTTTTCGTGTATCTTTTCTTATTTTCTTTCTCTTTCTGCTTGTTTCCCCCCTTGTTTCCCTCCCCTCCCCCCTTTTCTTCTCTCACTTTTTTTTTTTTTTTCCACTCACATTCCTCGCTCTTTTTATCTTTTTCTTTTCTTTTTCTCTCCTCATTTCCACTCACATTCTCGCTCTCTTTATCTTTTCTCTCTCTCTCTCTCTCTCTCCTTCACTCTCTCTTCCTCTCTCATCTCCTCTCTCTCTCACCCCTCTCCTCTCTCACTCCTCTCTCTCCAACTCTCTCTCTCTCTCTCTCACCCCACGTCTCAGGGGTCTCTCTCTCTCTCTCTCTCTCTCTCTCTCCATTCCTCCACTCCTCTCCTCGCATCCTCTCTCTCTCTCTCTCTCTGTCGCCCTCTCTCTCCCTTTCTCTCCATTCTCTCTCTTCTCTCTTTTTTTTTTTTTTTTATTTTCCTCTCACTACCGCCCTCCTCTCCTCTCTCTCTCTCCTCTCGCTCTCTCTCTCTCTCGCTCAACTCTCTCCTCTCGTCTCTCACTCTCTATCTCAATCCTCTCTCCTCACTCTCTCTTACACAACTCTCCCTCTCCTCTCACCTTCTGTCTCTCTCTCTCGACTCCTTCACCTCCCCTCTCTCACTACAACCATCCTCTCGTCACCCACCACTCTCTTCTCCACTCCTCTCTCTCTCTCTCTCTCTTTCTCCTCTCTCTCTCTCCTCCTCTTCTCTCTCTACCACGCCCCCTCCTCTCTTGTCTCTCATCTCTTCCTCCTCTCTCTCTCTCTCATTCTCTCCCCGTGTCTCGTCTCTCTCTCTCTCCTCTCCTCGTGCTTCCTCCTCTCTCTCTCTCTCCTCCATCCTCTCGCCTCCTCCACTCTCTCGTCTCTCTCCCCTCTCGAGGACAGACTTTTCTCTCTACCTTTCCCCCCCCCCACCCCATCCCACGGGACGTGCGCTCTCTCAATCTCTCTCTTCCACATCTCGTCTCTCCCTCTCTCTATCTCCTGCCTAAATGCGTGTGACCTATTCCTCATTAAAATTCCCATCACGACTTGCCCTAGAACATAATGGCTGTATTTATCGCAGGTCAAACCTCTCTCGCAAGGTCGTCAGGAGATCACCTCAATCTAAGGAAGGTCTCCAGGCCCATCAGAAGCAAGGTCAGAAGGTCACGTAGAAAAAAAAAGAATATATGAAAGTAGGAAAATATTTTAAAAACCAAAACAGAAGATATTAAATCAAAACAGAAGAAACTAAAGGTGATTTTCGTAAAAAAAAATATATATATATGATTTGAATCTTTTCTATATTCTCCACACATCAATATCAATTCATTTCATGTCTATCTATTATATATTTCTATCTATCTACCTATTCATGCATATATCTCTATCTTAATTTTTTTACCCAGCATATTGTACCTCCTTCCTAAAGGTCAGACTCGAGTCATGGGTCAAGGGGACTTGACACAAGGCCAGTAAACAAGGTCAGGATGGGAAGCCAGGTCACAAACACGAGGATAGAAATGTGAAAAGGGACGTTCAATAAATAGATAAAATAAAAGAGTTGTGGAGGGAGCGAAGAGAGAGAGAGAGAGAAGGTAGGAAAAATAGAGAGACGAAATGTTAAGGATGATGATAATCGGAGTAATAGGAGGAAGTGGTGATGATAGTGATGATTAGAACAGTAATGAAGATGATAATGATAGTAAAAGTAATAGTATTAATAATAACAAAAATATGAGACTAATGATGGTAATCTTGAAGATGATGATGATG
>NW_028234437.1:7417995-7420495 GCF_977035675.1 Penaeus japonicus
AGAAAGGCCAGTAAAGAAGGAGAAAGAAAACGATGAAGATGATAAGGAAGATAAAAAAGACGAAGCGGAGGAGGAGGTAAAAAAATGTATATAATAAGAAAACAAAGAGGATGAGGAAGAAGGAGTAAAAAGAAAGAAGAGAAAAAAAATAAAATTTCCTATTGAGAAAACGAGTAAAGAGAAATAAAACGAGATATAAGGTCTCTCCTTCTTGCATGCAACATGTTCCAAGTGAGGCCGGCGCGACTCGGCGTAGAAAGAGCAAAGCAGAAACGGAATAAAATTAATAGATGAAGAGGATGTATGAAATGCTATTTAGGCGAAGTTATCTTTCTTTTTTTCTCTTCTTTTCTTACAATTTTCCTACACCTTATATTGTTTTTTTTCTTCTTCTGGGTAGCGGCCATTGATCACATATTCTCTTTCTTTGCTCATCTCTTTTTCTTGCTCTCTCTTCTCCATCTCTCTATCTCCATCTCTCTTCTTCTATCTCTCTCTGTCTCTCTCTCTCCTCTCTCTCTCTCTCACACACACACACACACACACACTATCTAATCTGCTTTCTCTCTCTTACGTCTCTCTCGCTCTCTCTTCTTCTCTCGTCTTCTCTTCACTCACACTCACACACTCTCTATTTCGTCTTTCTCATCTTTATCTTCTCTCTCTCTCTCTCTCTCTCTCTCTCTCTCACTCACTCTCCTATTTTCTCGTTCCTAGTGCTCTTTTTCTTCTCTCTCTCTCTCTTTTTCTTCTCTCTCTCTCTCTCTCGTCTCACTCTCATTCAATCTCGTCTATACACAAACTTCTCTCTTTATTTCTTCTCCTCTCTCGCCCTCCCCCCCCCCCCCCCCGCTCACTCTCCTCTCACTCTCCTCTCATCCTCAGCTCACGTTCAATTAATTTCTCTCTAAACCTCATCTCGCATTCCTCCTCCAATCTTGCTCACTCTGCCTCCTTCCTCTTACTCTTTCTCCCCCCCACCCCCCCCCCCCCTCGTCCCCCCCTCCTTCTCTCGCCCACCAACTCCCTCATTCCATCCAACACACTTTGTGAATTTTTGACTTTGCGTCGCCATCCATCGTGCGGTAAGTGTGAATTCCTAATTGCTGCGTTCATTTTTTTTTTTTTTTTTTTTTTTTTTTGACTCGAACATGTTTTTTTTCTTTTTTCTTCCCGAATGCCATTCTGGGTGCTATAATCAAACAGCTATTTTTTTTTCTCTCTCTCTCCAGATCTGTGTTCTTTTCCACACTTTGTCAACCTGGGGCTATTCGTGACGTAACAATACACGTCACTTCAGACAAGTGTTTTCCGAGGGCTGTTAATCCCGAATCTTTCCTTCTTCTTCTTTTTTTTTTTTTTTCCCTTTTTTTCCTATTCTTTCAAAAGAGATTGCTGGATATGCCTGAAAGAACATTTCAATTTATCTGAAATGGGTACTCTGTTACATCTCATCAAGTCAGAGGCAGAAACAGGATATCCTTGAGTTAGTCAAAGTGTGAGGCCTATTCAGTTTTTCTATCATTAAGTAGGGACATTTCTTGAATCCTTAATTTCAAGTGATTTTGAATTCAACGTGTTTATTTGATAGTGGTATTAATACTGTCAAAACACGTGAACCAATGCTTATTCTAGAATGTTGCTATAATTTGCCATTGTACACTTCGTAAAATTTACTGGTAATGTAAATATACTAGAAGTCCGTCTAACAATTTATCACTTTTTTTTTTTCTTTTTTTTTTTCTTTTCGTCTAATAACATGCAGGACTAACCAACAAATTTTTTTTACGCTCCCTGACCGAGACCTCGGAATTCCGGAGTCCCGTCCATATAGGTGACAATCCCGGCTAAACTATAACCCAAATAGCCGGATGTCACTCTGAGGACCCGGATCGAGTCTCGGGTGCAGAAATGTTAAAATTTGTATTTCTATATTAAAATGCGTTACGCACTCTATACATCTTCTCCTTCACATGCTGGAGACTATAGTATGGCTAAAGTATATTAAATGCACAAGCGGGTATATAATTCTGACAATTAGCCGCAGTCTCACGTCGTACTTGCCGATATAAGCAAGGAAGTTTGCTCGATAAAGGGAGTATCGCATTTGGCACTTTAAATAGAGGCCTTCAAACAGTTTTTTTTTTCTTTCTTTTAAGTCCAGATGCCCTGAAATAACCGAATAGATTCTCGTGTTAATGAATCTGCTTGTTTCAAGTATATATTCACTAATCTATTTTCAATTTCATATGCAGTAACATTAAAACGAATATCAATGAGAAATTATTATTACCATCATCAATGCTGCGAGTACTCGGCGCTGTTTTACCAGCATTAATTTCATCATTGCCTTTGTAATATACGTTATAATTGTTCACTTCAGTATTATTATACATGTATGTGACCAATAAAATTACAATGTACAATAAAATTATTCCATCTTACTCAGCAGACTTATGAAAGTCTCCTACACTATTGCAACATGCATCACACCACGAAA
>NW_028234437.1:7425495-7430495 GCF_977035675.1 Penaeus japonicus
TGCTGTTTTACCAGCATTAATTTCATCATTGCCTTTGTAATATACGTTATAATTGTTCACTTCAGTATCATCATACATGTATGTGATGAATAAAACTTCAATGTACAATAAACAAAATCATTCCATCTTACTCAGCAGACTTATGAAAGTCTCCTACACTATTGCAACATGCATCACACCACGAAAAAAAAGTTAATGTAAAGTCGCTTGCATTATAGTCTATGTGGCCTGCATGCACAGTGTCCCGAGAGAGGCAGGCGGCACTCAGTGAGGAAAGAGCAAAGCACTAACGGATTAAATAAGAAAAAAGTGAAAAAAAAGAAAGAAGAAGAAAAAAAAACATGTACACGTCATTTAGCTTTTCCTCCTAATGTGTGACTCTATTTCTTTTTTAATTTTCCTTTTTTTCTACTTTTTTTCTACCTCTTTACTACTACATATTCCTTGGTATCATTACATTTATCTTTCTGCTTGTCGTTTTATTGTCATTACCCTTACAACCTGTGATATTTAAAAATATAGCAAAATGTAAATAGATATATTCGTATATGAAAGGCAATATTAATTCTCGTGCCATGGACTCTGGTGTCCTCTCTGTCTCCCTCCACTCTCTCTCTCTCTCTCTCTTTCATTTTCTCTCTCGCTCTCACTCTCTCTCGCCCTCTCTTGCTCTCTCTCTCTCTCTCTCTCTCTCTTTCATTTTCTCTCTCGCTCTCACTCTCTCTCGCCCTCTCTTGCTCTCTCTCTCTCTCTCTCTCTCTCTCGCTCTCGCTCGCTCTCTCTCTCTCTCTCTCTCTCTCTCTCTCTCTCTCTCTCATTGACAAAAATAAATTTATTCGAAAAACGAAACGAAAATAGGGAAAACTTATCTCGTCAAATTATTTGTAAAAATTAATAAATTAATCAATAAACATATAGGTAAATAGATAGATAAATATACACAAAAGTTTAAAATAATAATCATAATAATCTTTCAAAATAATGAATTAACTTGTGGTTCAGTTTTTCTTTCCACTCGATTCTGAAAAGAAATGATGTTTTTTTATGTATCTTTATCTTATCATCATTTGTTATCAATATTCCTCTCAGTCTCTTTTTCGTATCGTGAATTAAATTGTTTTTGACGTTGCTTCTATTAACGGTATCGTCATTATGTGTATATGACCTGTAACATTTCATTATGCAATTCCTTTTTAGTCTTGCAAATTTTCCGTTGCATTAATCACTAGCTGAACAAATACGTTTTTTTTTTTCGAGTAATAAGAGAAAAGTATTTAGAACATAGCGTTGATGATGAAAAAGAAGAAGAAGAAGAAGAAGAAGAAGAAGGACAAGAAGAAGAAGAAGAAGGCCAAGAAGAAGAAGAAAAAGAAGGACAAAAAGAAGGAGAAGAAGACCAAGAAGAAGAGGAAGAAGAAGAAGAAGAAGAAGGATAAAAAGAAGAAGAAGGAGGAGGAGGACAAGAAGAAGAAGAAGAAAATGAAGAAGAAAAAGAAGAAAAAGAAAAAGAAAAAAAGTAGAAGAAGAAGAAAGACAAAGAGAAAATGAATGAAGGAGATAAGGAAGAGAGGGAGACGAAAGAAGGAGGTGAAGAAGGAAAAGGAAGAAGACATGAAGTAGGAAAAAAGGAAGAAAAGAAAGAAGGCGACGAAGAAAGGGGATAGGAAGGCGAAGGAGAAGAATAACGAAAGAAGAAGGAGTAGATGAAGAAGACGAGAATGCGATGAAGAATAAGTGGAAGAAGAAAGCGACGAAGAATAAATGGAAGAAGAAGAAGCCAGTAAAGAAGGAGAAAGAAAACGATGAAGATGATAAGGAAGATAAAAAAAAAAAAGATGAAGCGGAGGAGGTAAAAAAAAAAAAAAAAAAAAAAAAAAAAAAAGATAATAAGAAAACAAAGAGCATGAGGAAAAAATATATAATTTCCTTTTGAGAAAACGAGTAAAGAGAAATAAAACGAGATATAAGGTCTCTTCTTCTTGCATGCAACATGTTCCAAGTGAGGCTGGCGCGACTCGGCGTAGAAAGAGCAAAGCAGAAACGGAATAAAATGAATAGATAAAGAGAGTAAAATCTATTTAGCTTTATCTATTTCTTTTCTTACTCCCACTTGTTTTTTCTTTCTGGCTAATATTCTCTTTCTTTGATTATCCTTTTTCTTTGTTCATCTCTTTTTCTTTTCTTTTTTCTTGCTCTCTCTTCTCTCTCTCTATTTCTTTCGCTCTCTCTTTCTCTCTCTCTCTCTCACTCTCTATTTCTCTTTCTCTCTTTTTCTTCTCTCTCTCCCTCTCTCTCTCTCACTCTCTATTTCTCTTTCTCTCACTCACTCTCCCCTCTCTCTCACACACACACTCTCTATTTCTCTTTCTCTTTTTTTCTTCTCTCTCTCTCTCTCTCTCTCTCTCTCTCGTTCTCTCTCTCTTTCTTTCTTTCTCTCTCTCTCTCGTTCTCTCTCTCTCTCTCTCTCTCACTCTCTATTTCTCTTTCTCTCTTTTTCTTCTCTCTCTCCCTCTCTCTCTCTCACTCTCTATTTCTCTTTCTCTCACTCACTCTCCCTCTCTCTCCTCACACACACACTCTCTATTTCTCTTTCTCTCACTCACACTCCCTCTCTCTCCTCACACACACACTCTCTATTTCTCTTTCTCTCTTTTTCTTCTCTCTCTCTCTCTCTCTCTCTCTCTCTCTCTCTCTCTCTCTCTCTCTCTCTCTCTCTCTCTCTCTCTCTCTCTCTCTCTCTCTCTCTCTCTCTCTCTCTATTTCTCTTTCTCTCTTTTTCTTCTCTCTCTCCCTCTCTCTCTCTCACTCTCTATTTCTCTCTCTCACACACGCTCTCTATTTCTCTTTCTCTCTTTTTCTTCTCTCTCTCATCCTCATCCTCTCCCTCTTGCTCACTCTGGCTCCTTCCTCTTACTCTTTCTCTCTTTTTCTTCTCTCTCTCTCTCTCTCTCTTCCTCTTACTCCTTCTCCCGACCCCCCTCCTTCTCTCGCCCACCAACTCCCTCATTCCATCCAACACAATTTGTGAATTTTTGACTTTGCGTCGCCATCCATCGTGCGGTAAGTGTGAATTCCTAATTGCTGCGTTTTTTGTTGTTTTTTCTTCTTCTTTTTTCTTTTTTTAACTTGAACATGCATTTCTTTTTTTTTTTCTTCTTCTTCTTCTTCTTCCCGAATGCCATTCTGGGTGCTATAATCAAACAGTTATTTTTTTTTTTTCTCCAGATCCGTGTTCTTTTCCACACTTTGTCAACCTGGGGCTATTCGTGACGTAACAATACACGTCACTTCAGACAAGTGTTTTCCGAGGGCTGTTAATCCCGAATCTTTCTTCTTCTTTTTCCTATTTTCCTATTATTTCAAAAGAGTTGCTGGATATGCCTGAAAGAACATTTCATTTATCTGAAATGGTACTTGTTACACTCAGTCAAGCAGACAACAGGATATCCTTGAGTTTTCAAAGTGTGGCCTATTCAGTTTTCGTATCATTAAGTAGGACATTTCTTGATCCTTAATTTCAAGTGATTTTGAATTCAACTGTTATCGATAGTGGTATTAATACTGTCAAAACACGTGAACCAATGCTTATTCTAGAATGTTGTTATAATTTGCCTTTGTACACCTTGTAACATTCACTGGTAATGTAAATATACTAGAAGTCCGTCTAACATTTTATCACATGTTTTTTTGTTGTTGTTGTTTTTTTCTTTGTCTAAACATGCTGGACTATACAAAATTTACCTCCCTGACCGAGACTCGATCCCGGGTCGTCAGAGTGACAATCCCGGCTATTGGGTTAGCAACCAGGATTGTCACTCTGAGGACCCAGGATCGAGTCTCGGTCAGGGAGGTAAAATTTATATTTCTATGTCAAATGCGTTACTGTATTCTACCATCTTCCTCACATGCTGAACTATTGTATGGCAAAATTTTAAATGCTACTGGTATATGTAGTACTTGCCGATATAAGCAAGGAAGTTTGCTCGATAAAGGAAGTATCGCATTTGGCACTTTAAATAGAGGCCTTCAAATTATTTTCTCCCTTTCTTTTAAGTCCAGATGCCCTGAAATAACTGAATAGATTCTCGTGTTAATGAATCTGCTTGTTTCAAGTATATATTCATTAATCTATTTTCAATTTCATATGCAGTAACATTAAAACGAATATCAATGAGAAATTATTATTACCATCATCAATGCTGCGAGTACTCGACGCTGTTTCACCAGCATTAATTTCATCATTGAATTTACAATATACGTTACAATTATTACCTTCAGTATTATCATACATGTATGTGACCAATAAAATTACAATGTACAATAAAATTATTCCATCTTACTCAGCAGACTTATGAAAGTCTCCTACACTATTGCAACATGCATCACACCACGAAAAAAAAGTTAATGTAAAGTCGCTTGCATTATAGTCTATGTGGCCTGCATGCACAGTGTCCCGAGAGAGGCAGGCGGCACTCAGTGAGGAAAGAGCAAAGCACTAACGGATTAAATAAAAAAAAAATAAAAAAAAAGAAAGAAGAAAAAAAAAGGATGTACACGTCATTTAGCTTTTCCTCCTAATGTGTGACTCTATTTCTTTTTTATTCTTCCTTTCTTCTCCTTTTTATCTCCCTCTTTACTACTACATATTCCTTGGTATCCTTACATTTATCTTTCTTACATTTAGCAAAATGTAAATAAATATATTCGTATATGAAAGGCAATATTAATTCTCGTGCCATGGACTCTGGTGTCCCAAGACTATATATTTCTTTGTTTCGGTCTTTATTCAATCTCTATTCTTTTTTCTCTCTCTCTATTTTTCTTTCTCTTCCTTCTCTCCCTCTCCCTCTCTCTCTCTCCCCCCCTCTCTCTCTCTCTCTCTCTCTCTCTCTCTCTCTCTCTCTCTCTCTCTCTCTCTCTCTCTCTCTCTCTCTCTCTCCCTCTCCCCTCCCTCCCCCCCCCCTCCTCTCTCTCTCTTTCTTTCTCTTTCTCCCCCCCCC
>NW_028234437.1:7442995-7445495 GCF_977035675.1 Penaeus japonicus
TCTCCCTCACGCCCCTTCCTCTCCCTCATCCCCCTTCCTCTCCCTCACGCCCCTTCCTCTCCCTCATCCCCCTTCCTCTCCCTCATCCCCCTTCCTCTCCCTCATCCCCCTTCCTCTCCCTCATCCCCCTTCCTCTCCCTCATCCCCCTTCCTCTCCCTCATCCCCCTTCCTCTCCCTCATCCCCCTTCCACTCTCCTCATCCCTCATCCTCCCAACATCCCCTTCCTCTCCCTCATCCCTCCCTATCCTCTCCCTCATCCCTCCTTCCCCATCCCTTCTCCCTCATCCCCCTCCCTCTCCCTCATCCCCCTTCCTCTCCCTCATCCCCCTTCCTCTCCCTCATCCCCCTTCCTCTCCCTCATCCCCCTTCCTCTCCCTCACGCCCCTTCCTCTCCCTCATCCCCCTTCCTCTCCCTCATCCCCCCTTTCTCTCCCTCATCCCCCTTCCTCTCCCTCATCCCCCTTCCTCTCCCTCATCCCCTTTCCTCTCCCTCATCCCCCTTCCTCTCCCCCCTCATCCCCCCTCTCCCTCTTCCCCTTCCCTCATCCCCCTTCCTCTCCCTCATCCCCCTTCTTCCCTCATCCCCGTCCTCTCCTCATCCCCTTCCTCTCCCTCATCCCCCTCACTCTCCCTCATCCCCTCTCCCTCATCCCCCTTCCTCTCTCCCTCCCCATCCCCCTTCCTCTCTCCCTCCCTCTCCCTCCCCCTTCCTCTCCCTCATCCCCCTTCCTCTCCCTCATCCCCCTTCCTCTCCCTCATCCCCCTTCCTCTCCCTCATCCCCCTTCCTCTCCCTCATCCCCCTTCCTCTCCCTCATCCCCCTTCCTCTCCCTCATCCCCCTTCCTCTCCCTCATCCCCCTTCCTCTCCCTCATCCCCCTTCCTCTCTCCCTCATCCCCTCCCTCTCCCTCATCCCCCTTCCTCTCCCTCATCCCCTTTCCTCTCCCTCATCCCCCTTCCTCTCCCTCATCCCCCTTCCTCTCCCTCATCCCCCTTCCTCTCCCTCATCCCCCTTCCTCTCCCTCATCCCCCTTCCTCTCCCTCATCCCCCTTCCTCTCCCTCATCCCCCTTCCTCTCCCTCATCCCCCTTCCTCTCCCTCACGCCCCTTCCTCTCCCTGTCTCTCTTTTTTCGTATAATTCATGCACCACTCTGTGCGGACAAGCAAAGAATGTCAAGCTATAAGTGAATATTTCATGTGGCGGACGAGTAACTCCGAGCTCTGCAAACCGAGGCGTTGGTAACAGTAGATTGCAGTTGCACGGAATGCAGTGCCGTTATAGGTTAATAATAACAACAACAAAAACAACAGTTGTTTATGAAGAAATCGTGTAAGAAAGAAAGGAGAATGGGCTTTATTGATATATTACTCGATATATCTGCATTTGATTTCGATATGCAAGTGCTTGACTGTTTTTAATTTCCTCGGTAAGGTCATGCTTAATGTTAGCAGTCACATTCTGCATTTCTGTCAAGTTGCAATGGATATGGAGACTTTTAGCGAAATTCTTCAATATCAACATTTATTCTCGTTGGAAAACGGTTTATCATAAGGCCATTGTCAAAACTGAAATTCAAGAACGTTACAGACCGCCGACACATGATACGTGATACAAGGTATGTATGTATGTATATATATATATATACATAAGTACATGTATATATACATATATATACATATATATATCTATATATATTTATATATATATATATGTATATATATATATATATATATATATATATATATATATATATGTGTGTGTGTGTGTGTGTGTGTGTGTGTGTGTGTGTGTGTGTGTGTGTGTGTGTGTGTGTGTGTGTGCGTATGTGTGTGTGTGTGTGTATGTCAATATATATATATAAATACATACATATATATTTAGAGAGAGAGAAAAAAATCAATACATCTGTGTGTCTGTGTTACTTACGGCCGTCAGCTGCGAAGCAACACGCATCATAAATAAGAAGAGAGAAATGTCTTAATTGATGACTGGACAGGTTCATCTATAATCTGTTTTCGGGCAAATATCAAAAGTTAATAAGATTTATTCTTGTCAGCCGTCTGTCGCATCCCTTGGCAGTCACCATGAGATTTTAAACCAAGCTTTACGTCTCTTTTTTCCGATCTATTTAGTTGCCAATTTCCCTTATCTGTTCTTCTATTTGCGTGTGTGTGTGTTGTTTTGTTTGTGTTTGGGCTTGTGTTTGTGTGTGTTTGTATTTGTTTGTGTTTGTGTGTGTGTTGTTTTGTTTTGTTTGTGTGTTTGTGTTTATGTTTGTGTTTGTTTGTGTGTGTGCGTTTTGTTTTGTTTCTTTTGTTTGTGTGAGTGTTTGTGTTTGTTGTGTGTGTGTGTGTGTGTGTGTGTGCATGTGTTTGTTGGTGTTGGTGTTTGTGTTTATGTGTGTGTGTTTGTGTGTGTATGTGTGTGTAGCAACAGAAGCAACAATAAAAAAAACCGACTATATCATATAACCAAAACTTTTTTCTATTCGCAGACA
>NW_028234437.1:7455495-7460495 GCF_977035675.1 Penaeus japonicus
ACTAAAGGCATCAACACCACAAACAGTAAGATCAATAACAATATTAAAAACCACGATTCTTCTTCTCGTTATCAATGCGATTTCATTCTAGTTATCTTCTCGATTTTCGTTAATCATGATGGTTAGGATCGTAATTCTATGTTTTAGTCATCTATTTATCTTTCTTTTTGAAGAAACAAAAAAAATATAATAATAATAATAACGTCATTTACTAAGACCGCCATCATTTTTAACCCTAGTTATAAAATATGATATCCAAAACCTTCTGGAAAATTCCGATCTGTTAGATTCCTCCCTCCCTCTTCTTCCCTCTCCGCATTTTCCTCTTCCTCTCCTTCTCCCTCCTCCTCCTCCTCCTCCCCATCTTCATGTCCCCCTCCCCCTCGCCCTCCCCCTTTTCCCTCTCCCTCTCCCTCCTCCTCCTCCTCCTCCTCCCCATCCTAATGTCCCCCTCCCTTCCCCTACCCCCCTCCCCCTCGCCCTCCCCTTTTTCCCTCTCCCTCTCCCTCCTCCTCCTCCTCCCCATCTTAACGTCCCCCTCCCTTCCCCCCTTCCCCTCCCCCTCGCGCTCCCCCTTTTCCCTCTCCCTCTCTTTCTCTCTCCTGCAAACCCTTCCACCCCGCGGCAATGCACAGGTTAGCTCAAGTTTTGGAGTAAATTTCACAAGTTTGGCCGGTGTGTCATGGCGGAGCGGTAAGTGTAGCATAATTAAGGCAATTTCCTCGCGGCGACCCGCATACCCTCCTGTCCTGGTGAGGCGTACACATACACACACATATATGTGGAGGTGTACACACGCGCGTCTGTGCATTAGGTTCTACGTCAGAGGGAAAAAATATATATTTTTTAATATTTTAATATATTTACAAATCCTTTTATATCTATTCATCTACATGAAAATACAGACAAATAGCATATCACACACAGTGTTTCACACACATAAACATACACGATGTACATAAGTCTACCCCTCTCGCTCTCCCCCTCTCCACGTACGTACATCCACAATGACCATTAACCACACAATGCCGCACTCCACCACACCGATGCCTCGGGACACAACTAGTTTCTTATCTGACATTAAGGGACAACAGAGCGAAGCTTGTGTCTGGTTCCCTGCGATGGCATGTAATTCCCTGATAACATGAGTCCCTTATAAACATGCAGTGAAGGTTAGGTATGAGTATGTGTTGCTTAGGTTGATATGTTTTGTCTTTCTTTGATTGTTATTATTGTTATTATTTTCGCTATGAATAAAGACTTTTCATTCACATTTTGATTAGTACAGCGTTCAATCCCGTCATAATTTCGAACGTAAGGTTTCATCTGTTGATAATATATATTTCACTAAAGTGGCGCCGGTGTTATTGTACAGTGATCGTTTCTGTATATAAATTCCTACTGCGTAATGTTCAATAGTGCGTTCAGCTCGTTCAAATGCAGTTTCGCCCTATACCTGAGTGTTGTCCATCAAGGCTTTTAGTGCATTGTGCTTGTGCCAATATCAAGGACAGCCAATAAAAGTTTAGCTATAGATGTTATGTACATAGGCATACCCGATACATAATGTAATTCCGATTTCCATGAGGGATATGAGTGACACGTATAAGAATTTAAAAATAAAATGAAATACCAGATGATAGGGAGCGTGTTATTTGTTGAATTTACATAAGTGTAAATAAATAAACGTGTATATGTAGAAACTGATGTTACTCAAAGGGAGATTACGTCAAAAATATCCACTGGTGCAGGCTAAAATCAAGTCATAATGAACAGGATACAAACTCTAATTAATGTGTGAAGAAATATAAAGAAAAAGAAATAAATTTAAAAAAGAATACTATAGTACTATATGGGCTCCTATCATACCCCCCCCAAAAAAAAAAAAAAAAAAAAAGTACATCAAAGCTATCTCACCGCAAATTCCAAAACATGAATTACCATCTAATCGTACCCTACAATCTATGCTTCCGCTTTAGCCCACTAATCACACCACTATACAATATCCTGAGTGCAGGTAGAGTGAATATTTATAGCGGTCTGTCTCTTGAGTTACGACTATGGGCGAGAATTAAGTCTGGAGAGCGTGGCGACTTGGGCAGAGACAAGTCTAGACTGACTCTCACACGTTGGGACGTGCGGGCTTTGTTCTCACGGGTGTGGTGTGTTTGTGGGGGTGGATGTGGATGTGGATGTATGTGTGTGTGTGTGTGTGTGTGTGTGTGTGTGTGTGTGTGTGTGGGTGTGGGTGTATGTGTGTGTGTGTGTGTGTGTGTGTTTGTGTGTGTCTGTGTGTGTGTGTGGGTGGGTGGGTGTGGATGTGGATGTGGATGTGGATGTGGATGTGGATGTGGATGTGGATGTGGATGTGGATGTGGGTGTGGGTGTGTTTTTGTGTGTGTGTGTGTGTTTGTGTGTGTGCATATATATATATATATATATATATATATATATATATATATATATATATATATATATATATATAAAGAGAGAGAGAGAGAGAGACGGACAGACATGCATGCTATTAGATACAATAAATATTTACCATAATTCAAAATATACAAAGGTTATAAGAAAGAGATAACACACATGCTGTGTATATGAGTACATAAACTAAACCCACGGAAGGTAGCTCCTGTGCTGTATACATCCCAAAGTGTGATGTTTACAGGTTGTAAACATCAAGCGCCATGTTGTTTATAGGTTGTATATATTCAACACTTACGTTCTGCCTCTAATGCTACATAATCACACTCGGTGCATTAAGACGGCGATTTGCATAATCCTGTGCAGCGCTAGGATGTTTCCTACAGCACACTTTACATTATCTGCTGATTCACACATGAATTATGCATTTTCCCCTCCACACCCATCCTCATCTCCGTGCGGCACGTATACCATAGCTTTAGCGAATGCCTTATTCCGCGGGCCAGGAAGTCATGCAGCCGCGACGTAAAATCTTTTGCGGTTTTCTCTTGTGCCTTGGCCGTCTCTCCCCTATCTCTATCTTGCCTCTTTCTCTCTTTTTATTTTAATCTTCTGTCTCCTCTCTTTTCATTTGATTTACTTTTTTTCTTTCTAGGTTCAAGGACACCGGTGCGGTAAGGGAACCGTGTTTTTTTTTCTGTTATGTTCTTTCCGTATTTTTCTACTAATTTTACTGCTTTAGCCAACCACCTCCCTCTTATTTTCAGTATACCTCAGTTCGATATATCGAACATGATCAGCAACAAAACATTTCACAACAGGAACAAAATCGCGTCAACTGATTTATCCAACATCATAACACCGACGCGGTTACACAACACTGCCCTTTTAACCTTAAAAACAACGTCAGTATAGTTACCCGAAATAGTGCGTCCGCCTCTTGTATTTTCGACGCTGGTCAATACAACCTCCAACAGCGCCAGGGATAGGTAGTTTAAACCTACCGGCAATAAACAAGACGCCGCCGGACAATATTGTCAGCTGGCAGATGTGAACGAAGCTCGAACGAACCGTAACGACATCATTGTTTACATAGATCTGCCGCCGCTGAAGAACAATGGCGGTGTCGAAACAGAATGGTGAAAGTGAGTTCAATTAGTGGGTACCTGTGCTACCTGAGGTCGACCAGGGCGAGGTGAACTGAGGGTGTTCTACGTGGGCGTTTTATTTGGGAGGATGACGGAAGGCGGGTAGGAGAGCGAGAGTGGGGGGAAAAGAGATTCGTTTTGATGTACTTTTTTTTAACGGATTCGGAGGCGTGCGTGGGCGTTATCGGATTCGAACGCGCTATGGTATCGAGAAGATTTTTCCTTCTTTGCTTATTCTGATTCTTATCATATGTACAAACTTATCATTACATTCTTTGGACCGATTTAGCGTCTATATTTTGCTTTTATTAATTATTATCAATTGTTCATTGTACATATAATTATTTTTTTTTTCTCTTTCTTTCTTTCTTTTGGCGTTTACTTATTTATTTAACTTGATCATTATGGAACCAGTTCTACATGATGGCGGCCGTTGAATAGATGTTTCAAAATCCACAGAAGAAAAAATTTATCGTGATGAAAGAGCAATCATAGATGATATTTGAGATCCCGATAGACGATTCAAATTCGTATCGTACGGACGACACACCCATCCAGAATGAGTGAAAGAAGACCTAGAATTACAGAAATAAACCAAAAAAAAACAAAGATTGAATAAACTAAACAGGAACAAGAGACTCCAAACAAAAATAGATCATCGGAAGAATAACAGAAACAGAAAACCTCGCCTCGAATCTGCACCGCCACGAAATCCACCGATTTGGGAGATCCACACGACTGAGATCCGCGACAGGTCTGACACGCATCGAGCGGAACCTCTGTCACTCGCATGCGGACACCGTAGGACCTGCGGATCTGCGGAAGTGACGACCCCGAGCTGCGGCTTTGAAGGATTTGCGGATGTTTTTAATACGGGAGAGTGGGTGGGATCACGTGGCGGCGGCGGCGGCGGCAGGTGAAGGACGCTTTGGGACACCTACTGGAGATGGGGAAGGAGAGAGCGTAGGAGACTCTCGGGGAAGAGGACACGTGGGGAAGAGGAACACGGTGTCCGGATTGTGATGGGTGTCCGAGTTCAGGTGCGGGTGTGATTGCATACGGGAATTTGCGTTTGTCTTTGTTTGGTTAATGTTTTTGTAATGTTCTGTGTTTGTCTTGTTCAACTCCTCTCTCTTCTTCACTAGTACATACACACCGTGTTTCTACGTTATTATATGTCTTTGTATGTGAGTTGTATGTATGTCTGCATACATACATACATATACATACATATATATATATATATATATATATATATATATATATATATATATATATATATATATATATATATATATGTGTGTGTGTGTGTGTGTGGTATATATATATATATATATATTATATAAAAATATATATATATAATAACATAATACATATATATATATATATATATATATATATATATATATATATATATATATGTAT
>NW_028234437.1:7477995-7479239 GCF_977035675.1 Penaeus japonicus
AATAGCTATATTCCATTGAAATTAGCATGATCCCGGCATTTTGTCCACTAACATGGCAGCTTCTAAACCACAAAATATATGAGTAATCAGCTGAGGTGTAAAGGTGGATACCTTACTATAGGAGTGTTTATATTATTCATTAATTTGATCTTTCCCCTCGCAGGTCAAATGCCAACTCTTACTTTTAATGTGTTTGGTTTATGATTACCAGACTTAAAGATGACATAGATTGATGTAGTGTGGTGTGTGGGAGAGTGTATTATATATATATATTATAGTATATATATATATATATATATATATATATATAATATACTATATACTTATATATAAGTATATATATATATATGATCATATAGCCATTTCGCCATATAGCAGATAGTTAAATATATATATATGAGATTTGAACAACATCCGAGGGGGTGTGTGTGGTTGTATATATATATACACTATCTGTATATATATCACTATATATATATGATTAGATATATATATTTATATGTATATATATATAATATATATATATATATATATATATATGATATATATATATATTATTTTTCCATTGGTATGTATATGTATATATAGATAGATAGATATTCATACATGTATATATCTATACATACCCCCTCCGTCACTCCTTCACCCTCTCAACCACAACCACACTTTCCCTAGCACCTTTCTCTTAAAGGATGAATCTCAGTACATGTATGCTTTTCTACTAACATATTAACAACACCTTCTTGCGACTTCATCAGCGGGCCATCGGAATGATTTAACAAAAACTCGGATTACATTTCCTTCCGCATTTATAAACAGGCCAGTGATTTGGTTTTGTTTTTCTTTCTTTCCCTCTCCTGGAGAAGAAGCTGACCCTTTGACCTGACTTGGCCTGCCTGCGTTTCCCGTTCACGCTGTCCCTCACTGTCCCCCTTCGTGTTGCTTCACACCACCACACCCCTTGCCCTTTTTTTTTTATCCGTCGTTCCTTAACCTTCCTCCTCCTTTCTCCTCCTCGATCCTGCGGAATGAAATCTGAGAGGAATTTTAAACTCTGTGTGGGGTCCTCATCTTTCAGTAAATCTAATTTTTTGTGGTGTATTTGTATGTGTCTATCATCCAATACACACACACACGTGCATTACATTACATATATATAATTATAATTTATTATATATATATATATATATATATATATATATAATATATATATATATAATATACAATATATATATATTACATAT
>NW_028234437.1:7496839-7504339 GCF_977035675.1 Penaeus japonicus
TCCCTCTTTCTTTCTTTTTTTTCTCTCTCCTTCTCTGTCTCTGTCTCTCTCTCTCTCTCTCTCTCTCTCTCTCTCTCTCTCTCTCTCTCATTCCCTCTTTTTCTTCCTTTCCACCTCCCTTCCCATCCCTACCCCCACTTACCATTCCACCACCCTTACCTCCCTCTTCTCCTCTACATTCTCCTTCCCCTCCCCTCCCCCTACCTCCCTCCACCTACCTTTCTTCATCTAGCCTTGCCTCCCACCTTCCCCCACCCATTCCTCCCACCTCCCCCAACCCCCACCTCCCCTACCTTCCCTATCCTCTCCTCCCACCTTCTCCCACCCATTCCTCCCACCTCCCCCAACCCCCACCCCACCTCCCAACTTCCCCCACCCATTCCTCCCACCTCTACCTCCCACCTTCCCTATCCTCTCCTCCCACCTCCCCCAACCCCCACCCCCACCTCCCACTTTCCCTATCCTCTCCTCCCACCTTCCCCCAAACATTCCTCCCACCTCCCCCAACCACCACCCCTACCTCCCACCTTCCCTCCACCTCCCACCTCCCCCAACCCCCACCCACACCTCCCACCTTCCCTATCCTCTCCTCCCACCTCCCCCAACCCCCACCCCCACCTCCCACCTTCCCTATCCTCTCCTCCCACCTTCCCTATCCTCTCCTCCCACCTCCCCCAACCCCCACCCCCACCTCCCACTTTCCCTCTCCTCTCCTCCCACCTTCTCCCACCCATTCCTCCCACCTCCCCCAACCCCCACCCCCACCTCCCCCACCTTCCCTATCCTCTCCCCCCCTACCTCCCCAAACCTTCCCCCACCCATTCCTCCCACCTCCCACCTCCCCCAACCCCCACCCCCACCTTCCCTCTCCTCTCCTCCCACCTTCCCCCAGCCATTCCTCCCACTATATAATTAAAGGTGTTTCGAATTACACCCTCAATTACCGTAATGATCGAACCAATAACTCAGGGAGATGGTTGAGGGACAAGATCAGGTTGCAACCCCCCCTCCCCCCCTTTGGACTAGAGGAAAAGGGGGGAGGGGAGTGGGTGAATTGGATGAAAGGGAAGATAAGGGTGGGGGATATTTGAAGGAGGGAGAGGGGGAAGGAAGGGGAGGAGGAAGAGAGGGAGGGATGGAAGAGGAGGAAGAGGGGGAAGGTTAGGAGACGGAAAGAAGGGGAGAGAAGAGAGGAAGGAAGAAAGGGAGAGTGAGAGAGAGAAAGCGCATGTGTGTGTGAGAGAAAGAGGGGGAGAGGGAGATAGATAGATAGAGAGAGAGAGAGAGAGAGAAAGGAAGAGAGAGAGAGACAGAGAAAGAGAGAGAGAGAGAGAGAGAGAGAGAGAGAGAGAGAGAGAGAGAGATGGTCAGATCCTCCAGCTTCTTTCCTTTTCCTGTTTGCTCTCTCCGCCTCGATTTCTACCACCTTCTTCACTCTCTATTTCTCTCGTTTTTTTCTCTATTTCCGCCACTTTCCTTTTCCCTTCTCCAATTCCCTCTTCTTTTTCTCTCTCTCTCTCTCTCTCTCTCTCTCTCTCTCTCTCTCTCTCTCTCTCTCTCTCTCTCTCTCTCTCTCTCTCTCTCTCTCTCTCTCTCTCTCTCTCTCTCTCTCTCTCTCTCTCTTTTTCCAAACTCTCAATCCTCGACCCTTCTCCCTTTGTCACTTCTTATCCACTTCCCTCTCCACTCCCTACTTCTTATCCACTCCTCACTCCTTATCCACTTCCTTCTCCACTCCCCAATCTTTATCCACTTTCCTCTACCCTACACACAAACTTTCGCTCTATTTCTCCACCACCCTCTTCTCCCTCATTCTCCACCTCCCACTCCACTAAATGCTCTCTCTATTTCTCCACCATTCTCTTCTTCTCTCTCTCAACCCCTTTATCCACTTTTCTCTCCATTTCTCTTTCCAACATCCTCGTTGTCTTCCATCCACTTTCCTCTCTATCCTCCCTCTCGTCTCTATCTTTCCCTCTCTACCTCCCTCTCCAAGCTCCCCCTTGACCTTATATCCCTCTACCTCCCTCTCCGAACTCCCCCTTGACCTTATTTTCCCCTCTACCTCCCTCTCCAAGCTCCCCCTTGACCTTATTTCCCTCTCTACCTCCCTCTCCAAGCTCCCCTTTGACCTTATTTCCCTCTCTAGCCTCTAGATTCTCCAGTCTCCATATATCCCCCTCTCCAGCCCCATCCCTACCTCCACCCCCCCTACAACCCCTTAGGACCTTACCCAATGACAGCCCCCCCCCCTTGCCCCTCCCCCACCCCATTATACCTTGACCTCTCTCACCTGAGCTAATTGTGTTGCATAAAGTTTCGCTCGTGAAAAATGACTGATAACTATTCCCGTGGTTTCAATGAACACTTCGAAGCATTTCGAAATGTATTGATCGTTCTAACTGTATCATTTTTTTCTTCTTTGTTTGATTTATTTTCTGTCTTTTATCTCTCTCTCTCTCTCTCTCTCTCTCTTTTCTCTCTCTCTCTCTCTCTCTCTCTCTCTCTCTTTTCTCTCTCTTTTCTCTCTTTCTTTCTCTCTTTCACTCTTTTTCTCTCCCTCTCTTTTCTCATTTCTCCCTCCATCCTTCCCTCTTTCTATCTCTCTCCCTCTTTCTCCATCCTTTCCTTCCTCTCTTCCCCTCCCTCCCTCCTTCCCTCCTACTCTCTTTCTCCTTCTTTCCCTCCCTCCCCCCTCCCCTCTCCCCCCTTCCTCCCCCCTCCTCCCCCTATCCCTCTCCCCCTATCCCCTCTCCCCTTCACCTCCCCTTCCCACTCTCCTTTCCTCTTTTTCTCCTTCTTTCTCTTCCTCATTTACAACCTAAGAACCGAACGTGTGTGGCGTGTGTGGCTAATGGTGTAACGAAAGAGGGATTATAGGTGCGTGGGCGGCAAAGGTAGGGTGTGGTATGGTGCGGTATAGTGTCGTATAGTGTGGTGTGGTGTTGTATAATGTGGTATGGTGTGTTATAGGGCTTATTTTGTTTATCATTGTGGGGTAATGGTAATGATACTGATGCTAATGACTATGATGTAATGAAAATGAGGATGATTATGATAATGATAGTAATGATAATGCTTTGATTTCTATCATCATAATCGTCAATGGCAATTATTATGACGATCATAATGATGAGGAGTTGCAAAAAATGATGATGATGAAGTCACATCAAACCCTTTATGAGAATAAAAAAAATATTAATAACAATAATAGAAATGATCACTTTTATCATCAATAAATTTAAGATGATTATAACGATGATGTGATGATGTTTGGGATGATGCCGATGTGATGAAATAAAGTTGTTGATCACGTAATGCTATTCAGGAGTGGCAGCCCATTAAGTAATCTTATCGCTATTTTTTTTCGAAATTTATGATAATCATCATTATTATCTGTATTCGGTTCTTACTGTGTCAATCCTAATCATTATCAACATTATCAATCATTCTATAATTTTTTTTCAGTCGCCGTATCGATGATAATGGGAATGATGTTAATAATGATATCAATATTGATTGTACGGTGAGTGTGTGTGTGTGTTTCTCCCTTCCTCTCTCTCTCTATCTATTCATATCTCCTTCTCTTTTTCTTGCTCACTCACTCACTCCCTCCCTCTTTCTTTCTTTATCTATCTCTATACATATCTCTCACTCTTTCTTTTACTCCTCTCTCTCTCTCTCTCTTTCTCCCTCTCTCTTTCTCTTACTCTCTCTCTCTCTCTCTCTCTCTTTCTCCCTCTCTCTTTCTCTTACTCTCTCTCTCTCTCCCTCTCTCTTTCCCTCACACTCATTATTAGTGTAATTATAGAACGGTGGAATGGGTGTAGCAAGACAAGGGAAGATTAGAAGAGATAATAATAGCTATTTAGATTTCAGTTACAATTCCTACTCTTTGTAATTTAGTATGATTTCAAAATTATTTTTAGTATCCCCGTAACTCTTAGTTTGCTAGAATTAAGGTCATAGTGGAGCGATCTGGGGAGAAACTCCTAGGAACTCCTTGCAACAGTAAAACAAACAAACAACAAATATTTGGCCATTGGTTAGAATTGCAGGGGAGATTTGAGTAATTAGACACAACGACTCATCATTATAATGATCAATTCAAGACATTTTATTCTTATGTGGTACAGCTGAGAGAAATATGTTAATATTGATTAAAAACGTGCAGTACTACCAATCAAATATTCCATAAACACAATAGCCAAACCATAAACCAACACTACTTGAAGTAAACATAAAGCTGAATTTCGTTTACCTATCTACTCACTATTCCAGTCTACTTCGAGGATGAATTAAGAGTCCTATTAGAAACCACAGTAGTGTAGAAAAGCTAGAAAACCATTCATAGCCAAGATAGTCTAGAAATATTCGATTTGTCTATCGAAAAGAGAAGGACTCGTTATGGTAATTGAGGACTCAACGGTTGCTAAGAAATACACTAGAATAGTGAAAAAGAAGGACTCAATGGTTGTCTAGCAGTCCTCAAAGGAAGTGAAAAAAGTATATTGAGATGACGTAGAAGTTCTCAAGGACTTTATAGGATTACTCTTGAGTTGATGGTGGTGTTCGAATGCCAAGGTTGGTGAAGGAGACTCTGGGATGGTTAAGGATAATTCTAAAATAAAGAAGTACTTTAGGGAAGGTAGAGGAGTACTGAGGGGGGGGGGGGGGCTTTCTGGGAGTTTGATTTGGTGGTGACGGTTGACTTTACGGTTGCCAAGTGCTCTATGGTGAAATAAAGACATCATGGTAATGGATTATTACATAAATGGGTTGTGGTGCTCTTTGTTTTTTTAGAAATGATGTGAAATTATCACGCACATTACACTTCATAGTCCTGGGGCATAACACAAGGGGGGCACTTGCATTACACTTAATAGTCCTCGGGCACAATACAAAGGAAGCATGCACATTACACTTCATAATCCTCGGGCACAATACAAGGGGGGCACGTACATTACACTTCATAGTCCTCGGGCACAATACAAGGGGGGCACGTACATTACACTTCATAGTCCTCGGGCACAATACAAGGGGGGTACGTACATTACACTTTATGGTCCTCGAGCACAATACAAGGGGGGTACGTACATTACACTTTATGGTCCTCGAGCACAATACAAGGGGGGTACGTACATTACACTTTATAGTCCTCGAGCACAATACAAGGGGGGCACGTACATTACACTTCATAGTCCTCGGGCACAATAAAAGGGGGGCACACACATTACACTTTATAGTCCTCAGGAACAATACAAGGGGATCACGTACATCACACTTCATAGTCCTGGGGCATAACACAAGGGGGGCACGTACATTACACTTCATAGTCCTCAGGAACAATACAAGGGGGTCACGTACATTACACTTCATAGTCCTCGAGCACAATACAAGGGGGCACGTACATTACACTTCATAGTCCTCGAGCACAATACAAGGGGGGTACGTACATTACACTTTATAGTCCTCGAGCACAATGCAAGGGGGGTACGTACATTACACTTTATGGTCCTCGAGCACAATACAAGGGGGGTACGTACATTACACTTTATAGTCCTCGAGCACAATACATGGGGGGTACGTACATTACACTTCATAGTCCTCGAGCACAATACAAGGGGACACGTACATCACACTTCATAGTCCTCGAGCACAATACAAGGGGGCACGTACATTACACTTCATAGTCCTCGAGCACAATACAAGGGGGCACGTACATTACACTTCATAGTCCTCGAGCACAATACAAGGGGGCACGTACATTACACTTCGTAGTCCTCGGGCACAGTGCAAGGGGGGCATGCGTCATTACACTTCGTAGTCCTCGGGCACAGTGCAAGGGGGGCATGCGTCATTACACTTCATAGTCCTCGAGCACAATACAAGGGGGCACGTACATTACACTTTATAGTCCTCGGGCATAATATAAGGGGGGCACGTACATCACCCTTCATAGTCCTGGGGCACAATACAAGGGGGTCACGTACCTTACACTCCATAGTCCTCGGGCACTGTACGGGCTAATCACGGTACAAGGAGCAAGCACAAGGTAATTAAGGTACAAGGGGGGTGGGGGGCGTAAAAGGGCTCCAGCAAGCACACAGCACAAGCATCATAAACGGCTCTGCCCCTCCGTTCGTCTCATCCCGACCCTGGCGCTGTTTGTCGCCGATAACATGTTACTTTGATCCCATCAGTTTATACACAGATAAACACACTCTCTGGTGTAATAGTATTATTATTATCTTTATTATTATTGTTATTATCTTTATCATAAGTAGGGCTATAATTAGGATTGTTATTAGCATTACATCTGGTATCATCATTGTTATCGTCATTATCGTTGTCATCCTGTTCATTGCATTATCCTCCTTATCTTTGTTATCTTATGGTTTATGCCGTTACTATCATTCTTGTTTCTGTAATCATCATTTTCATTGTTAGAATATCATTATGATCCATATCATCAATGTTATAGTATTTTCTTTAGGAAAATAATGATAATTATGATTATAATAATAATGACTATAATTATAATGATGATAATAACAATGGTAATGGTAATGATAATGATAACAGTAATGATAATAATGATAGCAGTAGTATTAGTAATAGAATGATAACGATATTAAAGGTAACAATAATAATGATGATAATAATGGTAATAAAAATATTAATAATAACAATAATAATGATGACAATATTAATGATAATCATGATAATAACAGTAATGACAATGGTAATGGTAAAATTATCTAGATTACTGGTGTTTTTATCATCATTATTGTTACACATCATTATGTTATTATCATTATATCCTCTTATATCATTAATATTACTACCATCATCATTATCGTTATCAATATTATTATCATTATCATTATTATTATCATTTTCAGTGTTATTTTTATCAGTTATGTTACCAGTATCCTTACTGATATCATCACTGTTATCAATATAATTATTTTCAACAACATTATTATTTTTCATATCATCGTCATTATCATTATTATGATTATCATAATTATTATTTTGGTTGTTGTTACGGTTCCCTTTATTATCAATACAATCACTTTTATCATTACTACTACTAGTACTACCAATACTATTTTCATTCTCATTCATATTATCATTATCATCATTATTGTTCATTACTGTTGCTATCATCGTGTTTATCATTACCCCTTTTAGTTCCATCATCATCACCATCGTAAATACTCTCCTTAACATCCTGACAAAACCAATTCACGGCAGATCAGCTGATCGGAGCAAAAAAGGGGGCGGAGACTAAACCTGTGACGTCATAGGGATCACTATATTGGTTGAGAAAATTTACCACATTTGACCACAGAATTTCGTTGAGTGATGGCGGCGCGGGTTGCAATTACGTTTTGCATTCACGTTGTGGCCGCCCGATTGATTTAATTGATTTCAGGTAAATATGTATATGTATAAAACAGCTAAAGCATGGAATGTGCATCACAATAATGTGGT
>NW_028234437.1:7516839-7519339 GCF_977035675.1 Penaeus japonicus
AATATATGAAAGTAGGTTCGTACACCTGTACATATGCCGAGCTAAAAAAAAAAAAAAAAAAAAAAAAAAACACTAGTTAGTGATTTCTATCTAAAATGTACCTACTTCAGCATCGTAAATATATTATATAGATGTATCATTTGCAGGAGCATGCTGCTACATAAATGTATGTAAATATAAGTTATCAAAGCATATATAAGGTATAAAAGAATAAAACGCTAAGAAACTATGTGTTGTAAAGTAATCAACAACTATTTGCTACTAAATATTTTGTGTTGAACAGGAGCGAATTTGTTCCATGAACAGATGAGGCGGGAACGATCAGCTGGTAAAGAGAGGACCTAGATCTCGGCAGCTTGTCCTCCTGTGTTATACGTTGATGTTATCACCAAAGGTTATTTTTGTACCGTACCGTGAGACCAATCATATCTCTCCTGGGACGTTTTCAGCTGCACAGTTGTTTATCAGCCGAAGAGCATGTTTATCTACGTTGTCCAGATGTTGTTAAAAAACACAAGTGACACATCCGTGACAGCCATTCAAGTGACTGGTGAGATTTCAAAATAGGGTCGCAGCTGTGATTCATTTAATATTCTGTTTCATTTTGCATCAAGGAGAGGGGCAATTTGCGACAGTGCTGCCTTCTTCCCAGCTCCTTTTCTGACAAGTTCCAAAATGCGGGATTTGAAAATCAATTCCCTGTCAGTTTAATTCTATTGATGGCTGCGTCCTCAATTTCAATGAGTCTAGCCACCGCGGTGAACGGACGTGTTTTTGCTTCCTCTCCGCCGCTGCCAAACAGCTCAGCAAACCATGACACTTCGTGGTCCCGCACAGTCAGAGGGAAATCTGACTACCCTCCCCGGGTCTACTGGGGCTAGCCAGGGAGCTCCCCCGGTGCTTCCTCGCACAGCCAGCCCGAGCTATAATCCCCAGAGTGAAAAGGAACCCTTGGCCCAGGCATCGTGCCCCCATCCCTGTGTAACGGGGCCTCTGCCCGAGGAATGGCCTTTTGGCAGCATGGGTCAAAGCTGCCCCCTCGCCCACGGTGATGGGCACCCCAACGGCAGCTAGGGTAAAGGTTGCCGCCCCGCCCAGGGAAAAGGGCGTTTTAACAGCCCTAGCAACCACAGCAACCCCTCCAGTGAAAACAGTGACGACAGTGAAAATAACACAGACAGAAAAGCCATTTACCAAATCGGAAATATAACAATAGTGCCTATTACTATCCTGTGCTTCATTGCAACGAAAAAAAAACATGGGAACGGATGGTCCTGTGTGATCAAATTAGGAAATTGTACTGCCCTCATGAGATCGACAACATCCACAATATTGTTTTAAATATCAGACCCTAGAAAAACGAGAAACACAACTAGAGACATTAAAAGAATGACGAATTTTATAGTACATACTATGATCGACCAGTGCTTGAATAACAATGTAGTGTTTGTTACAACAACGACAGACATTCACTAATTGGTCCTCACAAAAGAAAGCAGGTATTTCTACGCCATTTGTGAAACTATTCCTTCATAAGAAACACCAAGACACACTGAACCACCTTCATCAGTCAAAATCTTATTGAAAATAAAATAGACTTGCTGATCGGAATGTTCTCCGAACAACAATCTGCATTGAATAGTGTGATTGGCAAAGGTATACCTCCTCAGACGCAGGAATGCGGAAAGGAGGCATCCGTCACAACAACCTTAATCCTCTCCCATCACTCAACATCCGATCTCCCATGCCCTACCCATGACCAGTCTACATATGAATCTTTCACCTTTACATCCCCTACCCCTACTATAATGTCCTCTACCTCCACGCCACAAAATACACAACCCCCCCCCCCCCCCCCCACACACACACCTTCCATGGCAGTATCCATGACCACCGCATCTCCTAGCTCTCCCTCACCACCTCCACCCTCGCCTGACACTCGTTCCCCTCCATCCGTACCCACACCGAACCAGCAGACTTGCGACTTTGATGCCCCCCCCCCCCCCGCCCACCCGGTGCCACGCAATCGTTTGCCCAGAAACAACGCAGAAACATCAACTACTAGTATGGGGAACGATGCTTCTACATAGTAACATCCAGATGAAGCTACATTAGAAAAAGTATAAAGGAAGAATAAGTAAAAACCTCTTCCACCCAACCGCAACTGGAAGATGCAACACACGTGCCTGGAGTTCCTGCCTCCTCTGCCACCCCTCCTACGACACAAGCACCATATCTCATCATCAATAACTACGTAGAACGAAAGGGAACACATCAATCCCATTCTTCTCATAAACTAAGAAATCACGGAATTGATAACTATTGGTTTAAAAATTACTTATTCACCAGAACTCAAGTCTGTCAAAATATGTGAAAATTTATCATTGAAACAAGTCTCATTTGGCGTTCCACAAGGGTCTATATTAGGTCCAATTCTATTCACTATATTTATTCTTATTCAATACCCCGAGGACTCTATTTCTTCACGCTGCCTCTGTAA
>NW_028234437.1:7544339-7551839 GCF_977035675.1 Penaeus japonicus
ATTGCCAAATATTGATACCAGTAACAGTAAATTAGTGAAAGTTAATGATTATCTAGGGAGAGTGAATTATTTCCCTCAGGTGCGCTGTTACATCGCATGCCCCTACTTTGTCGGATGGACTAACGCTTTAAGAGCACCTCTTAAATTTTGTAGTGTACTCATCGGCAATATCCCGGGAGTGCGTGATTCCTATTCTGATATTTCTGAAATGGCTAATGATTCTTCCACTCAAAACAATGGCCAGGTACAGGCTGTACAGACAAGGTCATCCAAGAACAAAAGGATCCATCCTCTCGTTTTACCAAAGCTCGAGCCCCTAAGCATCACTCCGACGGAATTTGCAAAGTTGCAGAGTTCCTGTCCATCTTTGTCTTCAATCAGGGAGAAGGTCGAGTCGGGGGAAGTGCACAACACCCGTGATGGTATGACTTTTGAATTTGTTAAAATTGATGGGTTGCTTTATCGGAAATGCATAAATTCTAACTTTCAAGATAATGTTGGGAAAGTGTCTTTAGTGGTACCTTCCGACTGCAGAGCAATAGTAACGTCTGTAGCTCACGAGTCTCCTCTTGCCGGCCATTTTTCACATCGCAAGACCTTGAGAAGGATAACAGATCAGTTTTATTGGCCAGGTATGGGATGTGATGTGCGGGATTTTTGTCGGTCTTGTGATAAATGTCAAAGAATGTCACACAAAGGGAGAGTGAAACCCGTTCCCCTTAAGCCAATGCCTATAATGACGGAGCCTTTTTCTCGTGTTGCCATAGATATAGTGGGTCCACTAAGTCCTCCCTCTGATGATGGTCACAAGTATATTTTAACCCTTATAGACTTTGCCACAGGCTTCCCTGAAGCAATTCCCTTGAGAGAGATCGACTCGGTATCTGTCGCGGAAGCGTTATTAGTAATATTTTCCAGGGTAGGTATCCCCAGAGAAATTCTTTCTGACAGAGGCACACAGTTCACTTCACAATTAATGGGTGAACTTCACAAATTGTTGGGTATCAAACCTCTGTTTACTACTCCATATCACCCCAGTGGAAATGGTAGGGTTGAAAGGTTTCATTGTACACTGAAAGCCTCGCTTCGAAAATTGTGTGTGGACAAACCAAGAGATTGGCACCGATATCTCATTCCTACTTTATTTGCCCTCAGAGAAATTCCGAGTGACAGAACAGGATTTTCTGCCTTCGAACTCCTGTATGGTCGTGCTGTTCGAGGTCCTCTAACAGTGTTGAGAGATCTGTGGGAGGACAAGAGTATCAAAGATGACGAGAGATCTTCCTTCCAGTATGTGATAGAGCTCAGGGATAAGCTTGAGGAGTGTGCGAAGATAGCAGCTCGTAATGCTGACATCAGCTCCACAAGGTATAGATCTTATTTTGATATTAAGTCCCAAGATCGTTCTTTTAATCCAGGTGACGAAGTGTTGGTACTCTTGCCGGATACTGCTAATAAACTTCTGATGACTTGGAGTGGTCCACATATCGTGATGGAGAGGAGGAATAAGGTCAACTATTTGATAAAGGAAAATGGACAGCCCAAACTTTATCATGCAAATCTTCTAAAAAGGTATCACAGACGAGCTAACGTTTCTCTGGCACAGGTAATAGACGAAGTCGAATATCCACATAGCTGTCCAGGTATGCTTGATGTTGCTCAGTCATGTGTGGTAGATGTAGAAAGTGATGAGTATCCTGTTACACCTGATGGTAGAGAAGATTCCTTACGATCTAATGACATTTCATGTGCGGAAATTAGTTCAGAACTATCACAAGATCAGCAGTGTGACATCCATAATAGATAAAAGATTTTTCAGCCTAGATGTGTTTTCGGAAACTCCAGGTTGTACATCTCTTATTGAGCATGACATCACCCTCAATACTACCGAGCGCCTGAAACCTAAGATATATCCTATACTTCATCGGCAATCACCTTTTGAGAAAGAGGTAGATAAATTATATAAGAAAGGAATAATTAGGTTATCATCGTCTCTCATTGTTCCCCCGTGGTAATGGTACGGAAATCGATGGTACGTATCGAATGGCTATAGATTATAGAAGCCTTAACTCTGTCACAGTTTTTCATGCTGAACCGCCTGTAAAGAAAAATAGAAGATGATCTCCATAGTTTAATGGTGCTGTATATTTCTCGAGTAGACTTGACAAAGGCTTACTATCAGATTCCACTCTCTGAAAGATCTAAGCCCCTGACAGCTTTTCCAACACACAAAGGTTTAATGGAGTTCTGCAGGCTACCATTCGGGTTAGTAACTGCTTGTGCTACCTATGTTAGACTTATGAGGCTCATTCTAGTAGGATTACCTAATGTAGCATTTTATTTTGATAACATTTTCATTTATGCTAAAGAATGGAAACTACATCTAGAAGCTATTGTCTCAGTACTTGAACGTCTGCGAGATCACAACTTGACAGTTCGACCCTCAAAATGTCGGTTTGGGCTTAATGAAATAAGATATTTAGGTTTTGTGATAGATGGTAAACATCTGAAACCCCAATGTGACAAAATAGATGCTCTGATGCAAATTCCAACACCCACTACTAAGAAGACACTTCGATCTTTCCTTGGTATGATTTCTTTCTATCGTATGTTTATTCCTCAGGCATCCGAACTAACTGCTCCATTATCCGATCTATTACGTAAGAACGTACGGGAACCTTTGTTGTGGACGAGTGAACTGGCTGAAAGGTTTGAGAAGTTGAAGTCGATATTGTGTCAGTTTCCTGTTCTCAAATTACCTGATTCTAATATACCCTTCATACTCCGAACAGACGCTTCTGATTGTGGACTTGGTGCTGTACTGCTCCAATACTTAGATGATTCTCCATTCCCGGTGGCTTACGCAAGTAGGAAATTATTAGATCGTGAGAGAAAGTACTCTACGATTGAACGTGAGTGTCTGTTTATCTTATTTGGTGTTCAAAGATTTGAATATTACCTAAAAGGAAAAAAAAATTATCCTAGAAGTAGATCACAAGCCACTAGTGTGTATGAATACAGCGAAATCTTCTAATGATAGACTGGTAAGATGGGCCTTGTGTTTGCAGTCCTTCAGGTTCAGAATAGTTCATGTTGCAGGGACTGATAACGTAGGTGCTGATCTCTTAAGCAGGTCAGGTAAATGACTCTGATATTAATGGTATATAGCCTAGCTATATACTTGTTGGGGGAGTTGTGTGAATAATTTCAATTACAACAAAGTGTTTCCTTTTTTTTTTCTGTTATTAAATTGAACATTTCTTCTACAGAGGAAAACTGTACGAATACATTCCAAAACTAAGGTTCGGGCGAGCTGTCTTGAACCCTCAGGTCGATTCACTCGACTTTTCGACTCGTCCCGCTTACAGGTGGAAAAGGGGGCGTGGGGGCAGATCGCTCGTAAGCACCAGGGAAGACACACCTTACTGCAGCTGAGGGCCGAGTTACGGGGGCGTGGTGTCTTTTCATTATTTCTGATTGGTATCAATATGGTGAAAGCGATTTACAATTGTTATTGTTTATTTTGGTTAGGTCTTTCAGCGTTGTTAGAAACTTCCTGCGTTGTTAGAAACTTCCAGCGTTGTTGTTAGGAAACGAACCGGCCTTGGTTCTCGGTGAATATTTTTATTTTTATTTATTTTTTTGTAGGTAATGTCAGCGTTGTGTTAGGGAAGTATGCGGGTTCGGTAGGGTTTCAGCGTTGTTAGATATCTTGTCGTATTTTTTAAGGTTCACCTCGTTTCATGTGGACAATATTTGGGCTAATCTAGGTAATTTATCTTGGAACTTATTTGAGAGAAAAGGGTTTAAATTTTGGTTTTGACGGGTGATTCATGTTTATCCTTATTTATTTTATTTAACAATTATCACTTAATTATTTTGATTGAAATAAAACAAATATAAATTGTTCACCGCTGTTTATCTCAGGCCCTCAGGACTGAAGACATCCTGTGTACTAAAAGAACCTAATTATTCACAATGTGGCGACCTTGCCAAGATGTCCGATTTCTGAGGTTTTTGGGGATTTATAGATATAGGATACCCATCTTCGCCTGTTGCCCTTGGAGCCCGGAGACGAGTGCCACATTGTCCTTACGTAATGGGTGGAATGTGGGAGAGGCCCACCTTTTATTGAGTAATGCCCGTGGGACATGCTACTAATTCAGTATCCCTGTGTCAGTAAGACAGTATATTTCATATTCTAGGTGCAGGATTATACCTAGAGTTGTTGCTAGGTGCGGGTTACGGCTCTCTGGTATTTATCAGCTACTCGCTCAAATTGTCATATTAGATATCAAGTGTACATATCTAATTATGCCTAACTGTGATCTCACCATCAATAAACATAAAGAAACAGCTGAAGCCTAGGTTTAACAAGGCATGATATTACCTAAATATGTTTTCTTAACCAGCAAGCAATTGCGAGAAAGGAGCGAAATAGAGAAAGAGAATTAAGGTTGAAAGATTTTGGAAAGCAGAAAGAGGAAAGGCCGAGAAGAGAATAATTAAGGCTAGGAATAGAAGCAGAAAGAAAAAGAGAAAGGTCCGAGGAAGAGAATGAAAGCTATGAAGAGGCAGAGAAGAGAGAGAGTGAGATTAGCACACGATTAAATTGGCTAGAATTACTGCTGGTAATCACATTAATAATTCTTTACTCCCCTTAATTTAAGTGGTGCCGTAAGACCCTATTTGCCAGTAAAACCAAGAGGCGAAGACTTTGAGCCTCTTTACCTCATTCGTTTCGAACGTTTTGCCAGTCCTTTTTAGACATCAGTGAGGAAAACTTATGCTGTGCGTTTAAGGAGTTTGCACACCGAAAAGCAGTGGATATAATACACGTCTTTATCACCTGAAATGACCTGCAGATTATAAACATTGAAAGAAGCCCATCTTATGGAATTTTGTAAAACCCCTAATGGTTATCGCTAATGATTTTAGAGCTGCCTAAAAAAAAAGTTTGGAGAAACTTATAAACAATTTTCTATTCATCTCGGCCAGACTTTTTTGATCAGTGGGGTAGATAGTAGCGACTCGAAACATCATACATCCACTTAGAAGCTTTATGTTACTAGTACTGATCAGTTAAATCTTAAATCTTCCCTTTCTCCAGAATTCCACTTACATTAAAAACAAACTGTACCTACTCATGATCAGATCCGACAGCTAGGATAATTCTACTGCTCCTTATTCTACCCAAGTCAAATGTAAACTTCCGTCTAAGGTAAAAGAAGTCAGTAAGCCCGTAATCATTTTCTTTTCCGTACACGAGGAAAATTGCAAAACAGCATCACCAAATAAATGTCACAGTTGTGGGATTTTGTCACTATAGAATCGGTGTCCAAAGAACCTTTAGCTTTATTAAAAGTATCTCTACAAGAAAAAATGAACAAGGTTAGTTTTTCCTTGTCTGATACACTTCCACGTAAATTTCTGCTACTGGTACAGTAATGGGCAAGGGTATTCTACTATTCTAACAACTACTATTCTTACAGACTCGGCTGTCAATGTGTTATGGTTTCAGAGGAAGTATGCCAAATATTGATACCATAACATAAATTAGTGAAAGTTAATGATTATCTAGGGAGAGTGAATAATTTCCTCAGGTGCCTGTTTACTTCGCATGCCCCTACTTTGTCCGGATGACTAACGCTTTAAAAAAGAGCACCTCTTAAAATTTGTAGTGAAACTCATCGGGCAATATCCGGGATGCGTGATTCCAATCTGAATTATTTCGAAATGACAAATGAATTCTTCTTCTTCCACTCATAACAATTATCAGTACAGCTGTACAACAAGGTCATCCAAGAACAAAGGATCCATCCTCACGTTTAAATTAACCAAAGCTCGAGCACCTAAGCAACACTCCGACGGATATTTGCAAAGTTCAGAGTTCCTTCAATCTTTTGGCTTCAATCAAGAAGGTCGATCGGGGGAATGCACAACACCCGTGATGGTAGACTTTTGAAATTTGTTAAAATTGATGTTCTTTATAGGAAATGCATAAATTCTAACTTTCAAGATAATGTTGGAACGTGTCTTAAGTGTACCTTCCGACTGCAAGCAATATAACGTCCGTAGCTGCTCACGAGTCTCCTTCTATGCCGCCTTTTTTCTCACAAATCGCAAATCCTTGAAGTAGATAACAGATCATGTTATTGCCAGGTTATGGGATTGATAGTCGGATTTTTGTCGGTCTTGAGATAAAAATGTCAAAGAATTTCCACACAAAGGAGAGTGAAACCCTCCCCTTAAGAAAAGCAAATGCCTATAATGACGGAGCCTTTTTCTCGTGTTGCCATAGAATATATTGTGGTCCACTAAGTCCTCCCTCTATAAGGTCAACATGTTATTTTAATAACTCCTTTATAGACTTTGCCACAGGCTTTCCCTGAAGCAATTTCCCTTAAGAGATCACTCGTATCTGCGCGGAACGTTTTAGTAAGATTTTCCCCCATAGGTATCCCCATAAAAATTCTTCTGACAAGGCACACAGTTCACTCACAATTAATGTAAACTTCACAAATTGTTGGGTATCATACCTCTGTTTACTACTCTCCATATCACCCCAGTGAAATGGTAGGGTTAAAGGTTTCATTGTACACTAAAGTGCCTCGCCTTCGAAAATTGTTGTGTGGACAAACCAGAGATTGGCACCGATACTCATTCCTACTTTATTTGCCCTCAAAAATTTCCGATGACAGAACCGGATTTTCTGCCTTCCGAACTCTGTATGTCGTGCTGTTCGTAGGTCCTCTACATGTTACGAGATCTGGGAGGACAAGATATCAAAGAGACGAAGATCTTCCTTCCAAATGTTATAAGCTCATGTAAAGTCCTTGAGGAGGGTGCGATAGAAGCACTCGTAATGCTGACGCACTCCACAATATAATCTTATTTTGATATTAAGTCCCCAAGATCCGTTCTTTTAAATCACAGGTGACGAAGTTTGGTACTCTGGCCGGATACTGCTAATAAACGACGGCTGATGCTTGAGTGGCCACATATCGTGAATGGAGAGAGGAAAAAGTCAACTATTTGATAAAGAAACAGTACACCCAAACTGATCATGCAAATCTTCTAAAAAGGTATCACAGACGCGCTAACGTTTCTCTGGCAACAGTCATAACGAAGTCGAAATAATCCACATAGCTTCCAGGTATCTTGATTTCTCAGTTCATGTGTGGTAGATGTAGAAAGTGATGATATCCCCTGTTTACACCTGAGGTAAAGTTCCTTACACTAAATACATTCATGTGCGGAAATTATTCAGAATATCACAAATCGCATGTGACCATCCATAATCTATATAAGATTTTTCAGGTTTTCAGATGTGTTTTTCGGAAACTCCAGTTGGACATCTCTTATGAGCATGACAAGCACCCCCCTCAATACTAACCGAGCGCCTGAAACCTAAGAAAAATCCTATACCCCTTCATCTCAAGCATCCTTTTGAGGGAAGAGTAGATATCAACTACTTAAGCAAGGAATCATTAGTTACAT
>NW_028234437.1:7561839-7564339 GCF_977035675.1 Penaeus japonicus
GCGAATTTCGCAGGAGTAAATTGGAATCAGAGGACACAAGACCGGAATGACTGGAAAAGATTGAGAGAGGCCTACGTCCTGCAGTGGAATGATACAGGCTGATGATGATGATGATGATTATATATATGTATGTGTGTGTATACACACACATATACATGTATGTATAAATATACATACATACATATATATATATATATATATATACATATACATATATATACATATATACATACATATATACATACATACATACACGCACACACACACACATATATATATATGTAAATTTATATATATATATATATATATATATACACACACACACACACATATATATATATATATATATATATATATATATATATATATATATATATATATATATATTAGCAGCTGAACAGTGTGGACGTGCTGAACTGTTGCTCTGAAAAATTTAATTTCTCATCCCCGCCTGCCAGGAGGATGGGAGGAAATGAACAGAGATTAGTGAAGTGTACAAAGCACTCAATGATCTAGAAAAAAAATAGGAAAGACAATATAGAAGACAAATTAGAACAAAAAACAAATGAAAGGAAAAGAAGTGGCATCAAGGAGAGAGGGGAGGACAAAACGCTGGGTCAGCGGTTCAGCGTGGCCCAGCTGCTTCCAAGGTGACCTTGACCAGACTTAAATAATCTCTAAGGGTTTAAACACTACATGTTTAAAGCAAGAAGTAAAAGAAACTCTAAAATGTTTTAAACACAATGAAACAAAACAATTTATATACCAAACCTGTGATAGAAAAAAAAATGCCACAAATGTGAAAATACTTACTTGAAAAACAGGAAAGAAATTATAAGTAATATTGATGCTTACCTAACAGGCATCAATAATGACTAAAAATAGATAATCAAGAAAATATACAGAAAGACTGCAGCTGGTGCAAAGACATCAATACTAAAAGTAATTCTAGTCTTGAAACTGAACTGGAAAAAATTCAAAAGTTGTGACAATATATCAGAAGCCATATTTTTTAAAGAACTGATTAGAATTGAGGAAAATAGGGACACAATGGCAGAAAATATATATGCACCTGTATCAAACAATCTGGAAAAAGAGGAAATGGGCCATATCGGTAACCAAAAAATCAGCACACCCAAAGTGGGGTGTGCTGATGCCCACTAGAAAACATAATTCAGAAAATGTATGAAGAATTAAAGGACTTCAAGATTCAATGTTTGGGGGATAAGGATAAGGATAAACCAGATTTGCGGAGCAGATGCTACGCCGGGCTTGTATGCAGTGACGCGAGCCCGCCTGTGTCAGCGTGTGCTGAGGGTGGGAGAATGTGCCAACGAGTGTTGACTCAATCTGAGCTTGATCCTTACCCAACGCAGTGCCCAGCTACGTCAGTAACCGTCAGGTGACAGTGGAAGCTCACGAGTTTGGACTCGATCTGCCAACCACGGGGATGTGAAGTCGACACGCTACCAATGAGCTAACCAGACGGCTTGTTTGAGGGAGATACAAATATTGAAAGATGAAGTTCATGAAGTAAAACAAGAGCAAAAAGAATAAACCTAAAGAAAAAAAGGTAACAGGCTGCTGAATTGGAAACAGAAAAGGCTGTACAAGCCACTAAAATGTAAAAGTAAAGCCAAAGAAGAAACAAGAAAATCCAAAAGGTGAGCCAAGTAAAGTAAATCAGGAAGAAGAAAAAAATGCTGTTTTCTGAAATAGTAAGGCAAAAATATTCTAGACAATGATATTTCAGACACTGAACAACCAAAAACAGGTGATGAGGCTGACTAGAAGGTTGTAGGTGATAAAAAGAAGCAAGCAAAACCAAAACAACCTACAAAAGAAAAGTCAGAGAAGAAAAATGAAGATACATTCAGAGCAAATAGGCTCTTTATATACAATCTAGAAGAAAAAGAAGAAAATGATCCTGAAATCAGGAAAACAAATGATATGAAAATTATTAATGATATCATAACAAAATTGAACCTCAATGAAATTAAAGTTGAGAGTGCTTTTAGAGCACTTTGAGACCAAGGCCCATTAAGGTCAAATTAGAAAATGAAAAACAGAAATGGAAACTGATTGGAAAGAATATGAAACTAAAGGAAATTGACGAATATAAAGAAGCATGGATATCACCAGACTTGAGCTATGAAAAAAGGCAAAGTCAAAAAACATTGATAAATAAACTAAGAGAAAACAGAGAAAAAGACGGAGCAGGAAAACACTGGTATATCACCAGCAATAGACAAGGACATTCAGTCCTGCGATGCATACCTATTCGAACAAAGACAGGTGATGAAACGCCCACCGCTATGCCGGGGAAAGGTCCAGCTCCCCAAAAATAGGGGGAAACGACATCAACTATTTAACAACAATAGGTAATGTAGACACGCAAATAAATGATTTATTTGAGACTCTCATATTGCTAAATATACAGGGATTATATCCAAAAAGTAACCAGACAAAACCTACATATTTAGAGGACATGGCAAAGATC
>NW_028234437.1:7569339-7571839 GCF_977035675.1 Penaeus japonicus
ACCTCGATTGCCTAATGGTGCATACACATTTTGTGTTATGTATACCCTCACCAAGATACAATTAGGGCCAGCAGGTGGGGTACCCGGCCATAACACTCTTGAGAGGCCTACGTCCTGCAGTGGAATGATACAGGCTGAAGATATCTATATCTATCTATCTATCTATCTATCTATCTATCTATCTATCTATATATATATATATATATATATATATATATATATATATATATATATGCGTGTGTGTGTGTGTGTGTGTGTGTGTGTGCACATATGTATGTATATATATATATAATTTACTTATATATACATATATATATATATATATATATACTTATATATGTATGTTTATATGTATATATATATATATATATATATATATATATATATATATAGAGAGAGAGAGAGAGAGAGAGAGAGAGAGAGAGAGAGAGAGAGAGAGAGTATTATTCAAGAGAGTCTCTGATGAACGATAGAGTCTCCCTCTTGTAGAAAGGAGGTGAATCCATCTCAATGAATGCTTGAGGCTGTAATCTAATCTAAATTGTTGAAGGATGGTAATTGAGAGCTCCAGGGCTTAGGATCCCCGGATGTAATGTTTGTACTAGGTTTAATTTGTGCGACTAACAACGCACACAAGATGGTACTTCACACACGTATATACATATATGTAAGACTTTGTGCTTATGTATCTGTATATCTTTCTATCAGTATGTTTATTTGTGTATCCATATACAGGTACGTGTCAATGTATATGGATACATAGATAACTGGAGAATTTGTAATATATTCAGCTGTCGAAGCATAATTGAATTATTTATCAAGCTATAATAATTCAGACGACATAGAGCGTTATGCCAAACCAGAAAGAGATCATTTAAGGTGGAAATCCAGCTATGAAAATCCTAAAAAAAAGAGCTCTTATAAGGTCTTCAAGATTTGTAGGTTGAAATATGAAAGTTTAAATCCTGATGATGAAGGATTGGACACCTAGAAGCTGGATATTAATCCCTGAATCACAGCCATCGTCGATAAACTGCGAGGAATGGTAGCAAGTAGGCCGACCGAGATGAAAAGAAATATTTTCAAGGTGGGGCTTTTTGGAGTTCTTTCGTCTGGCGTTTCTTTCGGTTTGAGATTTTTTATTTACTTTCTGCTTTGATAAGTTTAGCTTAGAGATAACATATCTGGTCTGCAGAGAATGCTGTGTGTGTGTGTGTGTTTGCGTGTATATGACAAGGATAAAAAAAAAAAAAAAAAAAAAACATACGGATTTTATTTTCGCTCCATAACACACACATACACCCTCCTGATCTTGGTGAAGCACACACACACACAACCACACATACATATGCACACGCGCAGACACATATGTCGTTATGTTTTACCCTTATCCTGATTCTTATCCCACCATCTTCTGTTTTACTTTCCCTTCTGCACTCGTAACCAATTTAGCTTTCCAATTTTACTCTGCTTCTCTCTCTGCCTATGACTCTGTATCTATCTCTATATCCTTTATTTACTATCTATCCACTATGGATTTTTCTCTATCTATCCACGTATCTTTACTATTCTTCCACATATCAGCTATATCTACACAACACTAACCACATGACGTAGAGTATACATATTACGTATAGTAGTTCACTGCTATAATATCATTCCTGTAAGTCTTTCCTCTTTAAGAACATATCTATAATGGGTCGCATTACATTTTTCGAACATTAGAAAACGGACGAAATATTCTGGTTCGGCTTCAGATCTTTAGCAAATCAAATTGGAAAGAACTTAGAATATGGAAATTTTGGAGTCCACTGCTGGAGGTTTTAGCACTCATTATTTTCATAATTAGTAGTATTAATAGTGGTTGTCCTAGTAATACTACTGCTGCTGCTATTATCATTGTTATTGTTAAAAAGATTATCATTATTATCTTTAGTTGAAGTAGTAAAAGTATACTAGTACTGATACTGATAATAGTATTAATATCGTCATTGTTGTTATCATTACTATCATTATCATTATCATTATTATCATTATCATCTTCATCATTACCATTATTATTATCATCTATTTCATTATCATTAACAAAGTATTGATGATAATGATGATATTATCATTGTTAACCCTACTATTGTAATCATTATTATAATTTTTACTTCTACTACGACAAATATTACTATTGCTATAATTATTATTATTTTTGCTATCATCATGATTACTTTTGCTGTTATTATGACTATAATCATCATAACCATTATCATAAACATCATTATCATCATTATTATTATCATTATCATCATCATTATTATCGTTATTATTATCATCGTTATCATTATCATTACTACTTTTGTTATTATCATTATCACCCATTATCTTTATTATCATTACCATTATTATTTTCATTATCTTCACTTTTTTATATTGTTTTCATTTTAATCATGACTGCATTACATTATCATCAGAGGTATCATTATGATTATCATTGTTATTACCATAATTA
>NW_028234437.1:7581839-7586839 GCF_977035675.1 Penaeus japonicus
AATCCCTCTCTTCTCTCCCTTCTCTACGTCCTCTCCCTCCCTCCCAAACCTCCCCCCCGCCCCCCCCCCCTAGCTCCCACCTCCCTCCCCTTCCATCCCCCCTCCTCGCCCTCCCCCCTTCCCTCCCCCCCCTCCCGCCCTCTCTCCCCTCCCTCTCTCCCCCTCCCTCCCTCCCCCCCTCCCCGCCCCCCCCCCCCCTCTCTCTCTCTCTCTCTGTTTCTCCAAGAACACTCCCACATGCCTTGCAACAAAGCACAACCTCCATTCTGGTACCCGATAGCATAACAACTGAAGACCTCACACTTGAAACTATTCCGACTCCCTGTCTCTTTCGCAAAGCAAGGGTCGCGAAGGAAAAGAGCCTGAGAGAAAGAGATCGAAAGGATGAGAAAGAGAAAGGGAGGGAAATGGAGCGAGAGTTGAGAAAGAGAAGGAGAGAGATAGATAGATAGAGAAGGGGGGAAAGAAAAAAAAAAGAGGGAAAGAGTTAAAGAAGAGAGAGAGAGTGAGTGAGAAAGAGAGAAATATAGAGAGAGAAAGTTAGAGTAAGAAAGAGCGAGAGAGAAAGAGAGATAAATAGAGAAAAAACATCAAGAGCGAGAGCGAAAGAGAGATAGATAGAGAAAGAGTGCAAGAAAGAGCAAGAGAGAAAAAAGCAATCGCAAGAAAGATAGAGAAGGAAAGCAAGAGTAAGAGAGAGAAAGATAGACAGATAGATAGCGAAAGAGAGAGAGAGAGAGAGAGAGAGAGAGAGAGAGAGAGAGAGAAAGAGAGAGAGAGAGCAAGAGAAAAAAAGAGAAACCAAGAGCAAGAGGGAAAGAGAGAGAAAAAGCAAGAACAAGAAAGAGATAGAGGAGAAGCAAGAGCAAGAGAGAGAAAGAGAGATAGAATGAGAGAGAGAAAGCGAGAGCAAGAGATAGAAAGAGAGAGAAAGAAAGAGAAACCAAGAGCAAGAGGGAAAGAGAGAGAGAGAGAGAGAGAGAGAATCCAATGGCAGTAAGTTTTACACGTTCTCCAAACCCCTTTTCCAATATACCACCAATACCCTTTGAACACAATGGCCATAAATTCTTCATCCCCCCCTTCATTCGCTGTATCTGTCTTAACCTGTCCCCTAGCAGAGCCATTTCATCTTGTGCTTCACACAGGAATGCGTATTAGCGCCATTTTTACTACATGCTCCTCGTCGCCTTCCCTTCCCCTCTTGCTCCCCTCAACCCCCTACTCAAACTTCATCTCCCCTCACTCATCCCACATATTGCGACCGGAAAAAGAGGGAAGGGAAGGAGATAGAGAGAGAGGGGGGGGATGGTGTGTGTGGGGGATGGGCGGGTGAGGGGGGATGGGTGGATGGGGGGGGTGAGGGGGGATGGGTGGGTGAGGGAGATGGGGGGGTGAGGGGGGGTGAGGGGTGGATGAGAGTGGGGTGGGGAGTGAGAGAAAGAGGGGGGAAAGGGGGAGGGGGGCGAGAGAAATAGAGAGAGAGGTCAGAGAAGGGGAGAAGGGGAGGGGGGCAGAGGAAAGAGGAAAGGAAGACGATGGAAACAGAAGACTGAAAAAACAATAGAGACGGAGAGAAAGAGACAGAGAGGGATAGAGACAGGCAGAGAGATAACAGAAGTGATTGGTAGATAGATACGTAGATAGATAGATCGATAGAGAGAGAGAGAGAGTGTTAAAGAAAGAGAAAGAAAGAGAGAGAGAGAGAGAGAGAGAGAGAGAGAGAGAGTTAACTATAGAGAGAGAGAGTTAAAGAAAGAGAGAGAGAGTTAAAGAAAGAGAACGAAAGAGAGAGAGACAGAAAGAGCAAGAGAGAGAGAGAGAGGTCACAGGAGAAAGAGAGAAAAAGACAGTCGTAAGGGGGGAAGGGAGGGAAAATCAAAAGTGCAAGCCTCTTTTTTATGAAACTGTGCTAGTATCGAAATCGTTTTTCTTTCTTCGGTCGAAAGTCTCAGATTGCACCTTCTTAAAGTCTTTCTCTCCTATTCTTGTGTGTTACAGCTTCACTTCCACGGGGTGCAAGCAGATTGAGGGAGCCTTCTTTTGTATTTGTGTGAATGTTGAGAGATGTTGCGAGACAGAAAGATTTTTTTTAGACGGACGGCTGATATTCTCATATGCTCTCTCTCGTTTTTAATTCTTTCTCTCTTTCTTTCTCTCTTTCTTACATTCTCTCTCTCTTTCTCTCTCTATCTGTCTATCTCTTTCTCTCTATCTTTATCTCTCTCTCTCTCTCTCTCTCTCTCTCTCTCTCTCTCTCTCTCTTTCTTACATTCTCTCTCTCTTTCTTTCTCTCTCTTTCTTACATTCTCTCTCTCTTTCTCTCTCTCTTTCTCTCTTTCTTACTCTCTCTCTCTCTCTCTCTCTCTCTCTCTCTCTCTCTCTCTCTCTCTCTCTCTCTCTGTCTCACTCTCTCTCTCTCTCTGCATCCCACTTCAATATTTCGCTCTCTACTCCCCTCTACTCCGTTATGTATGTCTTCCTATTTCTTTATCTTCCCTCTCCATCCCTTTCCTTCCTCCCCTTTCCTACCGTCCTTCTTAAAGAATGGATTAGACCTCTTTCCCTCCCTCCCTTCCCTTCCCTTCCTTTCTCGTTCTCTTTCTCTCTTCGGTAACAAATTCGCTATTGGATATCCCTCCACCCCCTACCCTTTCTTTTATTTATCCTTCTCTCCTTTTCTTTCTTTCCTTCTATCTCTCTTTCGCAAAGGCGTAAGGGCAATTTTTTTTACGCTCGCCCCTTCCCCTTCTTTATATCCTTTTTCATCTCTCTCCTGTCTCTCTCTCTCTCTCTCTCTCTCTCTCTCTCTCCTTCCCTTTCTTTTTCCCTTAGTCTCCATCTTTCCCTCTCCTCACCTTCCTTCTCTTTTCCCTTTCTCTCCTCCCCCTTTTTCCCATCTCTCCCTTTCCTTTTCCTTCCTGACTTTCGCTTTTCTCTCCTTTCCTTCTTCCTTCTCCTTTCCTTTCCTCTTATTCGTTCCCTCGAATTCTCTCTTTCCCTTCCCAAACATGCTTTCTAGCACCGTAAAGTTTCCTCTCTTTACTGTCTTCCCATCCTTCTTTTCCCTCTCTTTCCTCCTTTCCTCTCCTCTTGTTTTCATCCCTCTCTCCTCTTTTCCCATTTCGCTCTCTATTCTCATCTCTCTTTTCTCTTTTCTTCCTTCTCTTCCATCCCTCCCTTTTCCCGTTTTCTTATCTTCTCTCTCATTTTCCCCATTCTTCCCCTTTCTCCCCTTCTTTTCCCCCCTCCCCCCTTTCCCTTTCTCATCCCTCCCTCTTTCTTCCCCCCTTCTCTTTCCATCCCTCGCCTTTCCCCCTTCTCATCCCTCTTTCTCTCCTCCTATTCTCACCCCTCTCTCCCATTTCCCCCTTTCTCTTTCCCCTCCCTTCCCTTTCCTCCATTCTCTTTCCCACTCTCCCTTTCTCTTTCCCCTCCCTCCCCTTTCCCTCTCTCCTCTCCCTTCCCTTTCCCTCTTTCCGTTCCCACCCTCCCTTTCTCTTTCCCCTCCCTTCCCTATTCCCCATTCTCTTTCCCACTCTCCCTTTCTCTTTCCCCTCCTTCCCCTCCTTCCCCTTTCCCTCTCTTCCCTTTCCCTCCTTCCGTTCCCACTCTCCCTTTCTCTTTCCCCTCCTTCCCCTTTCCCTCTTTCCTCTCTCTCCCCTTTCCCCCCATTCTCTTTCCCACTCTACCTTTCTCTTTCTCCTCCCTTCCCTTTCCCTCTCTCCTCTCCCTTCCCTTTCCCTCTTTCCGTTCCCACTCTCCCTTTCTCTTTTCCCTCCCCTCCTTTCTTCCTTTTTCTTTTCCCTCCCTCCCTCTTTCCTCTCCTTCCCCTTTCCCTCTTTCCGTTCCCACTCTCCCTTTCCCTCTTTCCTCTCTCTCCCCTTTCCCTCTCTCCGTTCCCAAACGCGCCACTGTAGCGCCATGAAATTTCCCCTCAGTACCTCATCGAGTCCTCGGCGCCAACCTCACCGGCTCTCCTCGCAACCTCATCGAGCCACCTAGCAATTCTATTATCTCCGTCCATAACCCTATTTTCGCGGAGTTTCGCTCCTCTATCCTTTTTTTTTTTTTTTTTTTTTTTTTTTTTTTTTTTTTTTTTAGCGTGTTCCTCTTTTTGCTTTGATTTGTTTGTTTTTTCATTCTTTATTTATTTATTTATTTTTTATTATCCTTTTTTTTTTGCTTTGATTTGCTTTTTTTTTCTTTATTGTTTTTTTTTTCTTTTTGGGTTGTTGTTATTTTGGTGTGGGTGTTATGTATTAAGTGTATAGTTTGTTTGTTATTTTCATATGGTAGGTATTCTTCTGTCTATCCACTTAACCATTCATCAATTCTATTCTAACAATCTTTTTTTCTCTTCTTCTTCTTCTTTTTCTTCATCTCCACTTATATTCAAAGTTTTGTTGAAACCCTCATTTTCTCTCTTTTTCCCAACTTTTAAACCTCCGCGGGGGAAAAAAAAGGTCTTTCTAAAATGTCTTCAACACCCCCAATATCTTTAGTCTCATGAATCAAAAAATTTTGCTCCTCACCAAATGTCTCTTTCCCGAGCGATCTTTTAAAGTTTCTTGCGTCATCAAATATTTTCTCCTTTTCAGACATTTCAAAGGTTTTCTCTCCTCTGCTCAGATATAACGCTTTGTCACCTTCATCACTGCGGTATTCACACATGCGCGTGTGAAAGGGTCTCTCTCTCTCTCTCTCTTCTCTCTCTCTCTCTCTCTCTCTCTCTCTCTCTCTCTCTCTCTCTCTCTCTCTCTCTCTCTCTCTCTCTCTCTCTCTCTCTCTCTCTCTCTCTCTCTCTCTCTCTCTCTCTCTCTCTCTCTCTCTCACACACACACACGCAGACACACACGCACACACGCGCACACATACACACACTCACTCTCTCACACACACACACTCACTTACACATACACACACACACACATACACACACACACACACACACACATATATATATAGGTAGATATATAGCTATAGATATATAAATATAT
>NW_028234437.1:7594339-7596839 GCF_977035675.1 Penaeus japonicus
TCTCTCTCTCCCTCTCTCTCTTCACTACACTCTCTCGTCTCTCTCACTACTCTCTCTCTGGGCACTCTCTCTCACCTCACTCTCTCCTCCCTCTAATCTCTCTCTCTCTCTCTCTCGTTTCTCTCTGTATTTATATCTCTCTGTTGTTGATTTTTTGTTCTTTCTCTTCTTCTTCTTCTCTTTCTCTCTCTCTATCTCTCAATCTATCTACCCCCCTCTCTCTCTTTCTCATTCATTCTCTCTAACTCACTCCATCTCTCTCTCCCTTTCCCCCCTCTCTCTCACTCTCTTCTCCTCTCATCCCACCTCTTCTCCCCTCACCCCTCTCTCTCTCTCTCTCTCTCTCTCTCTCTCTATATATATATATATATATATATATATATATATATATATATATATATATATATATACCTATATCTATCTATCGATCGATCTCTTTTTTTAATAACAATAACAAAAATAATCTTATTTATCTACGTTCTCAATAACAAATCCTACATATTCTACCATTACTTTGATCATTAAATGTCCTTTTGAGAATCGGAGATTATTTTCTTTCTGTATGTCCGCCTTGTCTCCATGATATTTTATTGTTAAACCTTTTGTTTTGATAGATGTTGAGGAATTATCTTTTGATGTCAAGGGATCAGCCGATATCTGAAGATTGTGGTAAGAAGCTCTTTTCTGGTCTTTTCTCAATCTTTTTGTTCTTCTGTTTTATTTATATCTTTTCTTCTTATTTGGCTTTTATATCTTTTCTATTTCTTCTTATTCCTCTTTTATTTCGTCTGCTATTTCTTCTTCTATCTTTTCTGCTTCTTCTGATTCCTCTTTTATTTCCTCTGCTATTTCTACTTCTATCTTTTCTTCTTCTCCTCGTCCTTCATGTCCTTTTCCTCCTTTTCTTCATCCTCTTCTTCTTCTACTGGAATTTCGCTTCCTCTATTTACTCCTTTTTTCATCTTCTTCTTTTTCTACTCCTCTTCCTCCATCTCCTCCTTTTCTTCTTCTTCTTATCCTCTTCCTCCTTTTCTTCCTCCGTTTTCATCTCCCTCGGCTTACTTTTGAACATTTACAAATCCTCTTTTTTCAACTTCTTATCATTCATTCTCCTCCTCTTCCTCCTTCTCCCTTCTCTTTCGTTATTTTCCCCTTTTTTCTTCCCTTTTTTTATCTCCCTCCCCATTTTTCGCCAAGTGGCTCGTCCTCTCCACAAAATCCTAACCATATTTAGGTAATGCAACATTAAAAGGGATTGCAGAGAATCGTCGTTTTTCGTTTTCTTATATATATATATATATATATATATAATATATATATATATATATATATATATATATATATTACTAATGTATATATATATATAATATATATATATATATTATATATATAATATATGTAGAAATATATATGTCAAATATATGAAATATAATATATATTATATATATATATATATATACATATATTTTTTTTTTTTTCTTCTTCTTCTTCTTCCTCTTCTTCGCCTTTTTTTATTTGGATCATTATTATTGTCCTTATTCTTTTTATTATTATTATTATTGCTATCATCATTAGCATTATTATAATTGTTATTTGATGTTATTGTTGTTTGTTGTTTGTTGCTGTTTTTATAGTAATCATTATTATTATTGCCGTTATCATTGTTATTATCTTTGTGGCCTTGTCATTATCATTATAATTATTGTCTTATCATTAACATTATAATTTTATCTTATCATGTCTATCATTATTGTCTCATCGTTATCATTATTAGTATCATATCATTATTGTTCATATTTTTGCTATCATTATTATCATTATCATTATTAGTATCATTATTATTATTATTATTATGATCATTATAATCATCACTATTGATATTATCATTCTTGTTATTTTATCATCATCATCCTTCATCATCCTCCCTTCTTCCTCTATTTGTCTCCATCCCCCTCTCCATCTCCTTGAACATTTGCAAGACCAAAATGCAATATTGTGCAACATATAGTTTTCACCAAATAGCCCATCCCCAATGTTTAATCAGAACCCTAATCCTATATTCATTCAGATAATACATCATTAAACGAATAAATTGCACAGATATTGCAGGAAATCGCCTTTTCATTGCAAGCATTATCAACCAAGATAATCCAGTCTTTATTTTATCTATAATCAATTCGCTTTATTTTTTTATTTTATTTTATTATTATTATTTTTTTTTTGTGCGTGTGTGTGCGTGTGTGTTTGTATGTGTGTGTGTGGGGGGGGGATGAGTGTTATTATCATGCATAGCAAGTTGGTCTTATATTTGTTTATTATCAATAGTAATACCACGCCTATTCAAACCAAGAGGTACCGAAACTACATACTACATACATACTAAAGTATACCTACATTCTACATACATACATACATACATACATACATACATACATATATATATATATATATATATATATATATATATATATATATATATATATATATACTACAGTAGTAC
>NW_028234437.1:7601839-7604339 GCF_977035675.1 Penaeus japonicus
TAGTAGTAGAAATAGCAGAAGAATAAAAAGAAGAATAAAAAGAAGCAAAAAAGATAAAAGTAGAAATAGCAGAAGAATAAAAAGAAGAATAAAAAGAAGCAAAAAAGATGGAAGTAGAAATAGCAGAAGAAGAAAAAAATAGGAATCAGAAGAAGCAGAAAAGATATAAAAGCCAAATACAAAGAAAAGATATAAATAAAACAGAAGAACAAAAAGATTGAGGAAAGACCAGAAAAGAGCTTCTTACCACAATCTTCAGATATCGGCTGATCCCTTGACATCAAAAGATAATTCCTCAACATCTATCAAAACAAAAGGTTTAACAATAAAATATCATGGAGACAAGGCGGACATACAGAAAGAAAATAAACTCCGATTCTCAAAAGGACATTTAATGATCAAATTAATGGTAGAATATGTTATAATTTGTTATTGAGAACTTAGATAAATAAGATTATTTTTGTGATTGTTATTAAAAAAACGAGATCGATCGATAGATAGATATAGGTAGAAATATATATATATATATATATATATATATATATATATATATATATATATATATATATATATATATATATATAGAGAGAGAGAGAGAGAGAGAGAGAGAGAGAGAGAGAGAGAGGGGGGGGGGGGGAGATAGATTGAGAGATAGAGAGAGAGAGAGAGAGAAGAAGAAGAAGAGAAAGAACAAAAAATCAACAACAGAGAGATATAAATACAGAGAGAAAGGAGAGAGAGAGAGAGAGAGAGAGAGAGAGAGAGAGAGAGAGAGAGAGAGAGAGAGAGAGAGAGAGAGAGAGAGAGAGAGAGAGAGAAAGAAATAACAAAGAAAAAAACAAAAAAAAATATCTTTCCCATATCCCCTCCCGTCCCTTTCCCCTAAACCTACCCTCTCCGCCCCTCCACCATCTCCTCCCCCCCTCCCCCGCCCCCTCCAAGCCTAAGTCAGGTCTATAGTTCCCGTATTCACTGTGTACAAGGGAAGGCTTATACCAGATTCAATAGAATGATGTGAAACCCACGTTGAAGTTACGATAAGCTTCGCTCGCTTCGCTTCAATAAAGTAACACGACAAAGAACAGGTGTCAGGCGTCAGAAGGGGGCGTGTGGGACCAGGTATGTCTATTAGGTGTACATGTGTGTGTGTGTGTGTGTGTGTGTTTTCTCTCTATATATATAAAATAAATTTATATATTAATATATATATATATATATATATGTAGTATAATTATATAAATATATAAAATATATATATTGTATATATATATATATATATATATATATATATATATTATATAAATAACAACACACACACACACACACACCCCCACACACACACACCTGTACACACACACCCACGCACCCCCACCCTTACACACACACACACTCACACACACACACACACAGCACACACACACACACACACTCACACACAACACAGCACACACACACACACATATACTATATATATATAATTTATATAAAATATATATATATATAGATATATATATATGTCTGTATATATTTATATATCTACCTTCTATCTATCTATCTATTATATATATATATTCTATTATATATATATATATATATATCTATGTATATAATGAAATATATATAAATTAAATTTATAATGAATATATATATATTATTTATTTAATATATATATATATATATATCTAAAATATTATATATGAATATGTATATATGGAATATATATTTATATTATATATATTATATTTACATACTATAATATAAATAAATATATATATATATAATATATAATAAATTTATGTATATATATTCATATATATATATATATATATATATATATATTATAAATATATATATATATATATAGGGTAGTATGTATGTATATATAAATAAATTAAATATATATATAGTATATTATATATTTTATATTTATATATACAGGTATAACTATACATGTATATATATTTATATATTTTATATATATAAATATATATTTAATATAATATATATATATATATATAATATATATTTGTATGTGATAACATGTATGGATACCACACACACACACACACACCATATATATATTATATATATATAATAAATCTAAATAATATATATATATTTTATATAATATATATATTATATATATATAAATATAAATTATATATATGAATATGAATATATATATATATATATATATTTATATATTATATAAAAATAATTATATTATATATGTATATATGTATATATATATATATATATATATAATAGTATAATATATATATTATATATATATTATATCCAAACACACACACACTCACACACCACCCACGCACACACACACACACACACACACACACAAACACACACACACACACATACATATATATATATATATATATATATATATATATATATATAATATATATACATAATTACATAAATATCTATTTTTACACACACACACACACACACACACACACACACACACACACACACACAC
>NW_028234437.1:7609339-7621839 GCF_977035675.1 Penaeus japonicus
GCGCGCGCGTGTGTATGTATGTGTGTGAGAGAGAGAGAGAGAGAGAGAGAGAGAGAGAGAGAAAGAGAGAGAGAGAGGAGAGAGAGAAGAGAGAGAGAGAGAGATGGAGAGAGAGAGAGAGAGAGAGAGAGAGAAAAGAGAGAGAGAGAGAAGAGAGAGAGGAGAGAGAGGAGAGAGAGAGAGAAGGACAAGAAGAACAAGAGACCCTTTCACACGCGCATGTGTGAATACCTCGCAGTGATGAACGGTGTGGTGTCCAAAGCGTTATATCTCAGCAGAGGAGAGAAAACCTTTGAAATGTCCCTGAAAAGGAGAAAAGGAGGAGAAAATATTTGATGACGCAAGAAACTTTCAAAGAAAAGATCGCTCGGGGAGGGGGGGGAAAGAGACATTTGGTGAGGGAGCAAAATTTTTTGATTCAATGAGACTCTAAAGATATTGGGCCAGGTGTTTGAAGACGATTTGTAGAAAGACCTTTTTTTTTTTTTTATTTTTCTTTTTTTCTTTTTTTTTTTTTCCCCCGCGGAGGTTTAAAAGTTGGGAAAAAGAGAGAAAATGAGGGTTTCAACAAAAGTTTGAATATAAGTGGAGATGGAGAAAAAGAAGAAGAAGAAAAAAAAAAGATTGTTAGAATAGAATTGATGGATGGATAAGTGGATAGACAGAAGAATACCTACCATATGAAAATAACAAACAAACCATACACTTAATACATAACACCCTCACTAAAACAACAACCCAAAAAGAAAAAAAAACAATAAAGAAAAAAAGCAAATTAAAGCAAAAAAAAAAAAAGATAATAAAAATAAATAAATAGATAAAGAATGAAAAAAACAAACAAATCAAAGCAAAAAGAGGAACACGCTAAAAAAAAAAAAAAAAAAAAAAAAAATGGATAGAGGAGCGAAACTCCGCGAAAATAGGGTTATTGACGGAGATAATAGAATTGCTAGGTGGCTCGATGAGGTTGCGAGGAGAGCCGGTGAGGTTGGCGCCGAGGACTCGATGAGGTACTGAGGGGAAATTTCATGGCGCTACAGTGGCGCGTTTGGGAACGGAGAGAGGGAAAGGGGAAGGAGAGGAAAGAGGGAGGGAGGGAAAAGAGAAAGGAAGAAGGGAGGGGAGGGAAAAGAGAAAGGAAGAGTGGGAATGAATGGGAGGGAGGGGGAAAGAGAAAGGGAGAGTGGGAAAGAGAATGGGGGGAAAGGGGAAGGAGGGGAAAGAGAAAGGGAGAGTGGGAACGGAAAGAGGGAAAGGGGAAGGAGGGGAAAGAGAAAGGGAGAGTGGGAACGGAAGGAGGGAAAGGGGAGGGAGGGGAAAGAGAAAGGGAGAGTGGGAACGGAAGGAGGGAAAGGGGAGGGAGGGGAAAGAGAAAGGGAGAGTGGGAACGGAAGGAGGGAAAGGGGAGGGAGGGGGAAGAGAAATGGAGAGTGGGAAAGAGAATGGGAGAGTGGGAAAGAGAATGGGGAGGAAGAGGAAAGAGGGAAAGGGGAGGGAGGGGAAAGAGGGAAAGGGGAGGTAGGGGAAAGAGAAAGGGGGAAAGGGGAGGGAGGGGAAAGAGAAAGGGAAAGTGGGGGAGAGATGGGGGGGGAAAGGGAAATGGGATGGGAAAGAGGAGGGGCGCAAAGTGAAACAGTGATTGGGAAAGAGAATGGGGGGAAATGGGAGGGAGGGGAAAGAGAAAAGAGATTGGGAAAGAGAATGGGGGGAAAGGGGAGGGAGGAGAGAGAGAAAGGGAGAGTGGGAAAGAGAAAGATAAAGTGGGAAAGAGAATGGGGGGAAAGGGGAGGGAGGGGAAAGAGAAAGGGAGAGTGGGAAAGAGAATGGGGGGAAAGGGGAGGGAGGGGAAAGAGAAAGGAAGAGTGGGAAAGAGAATAGGGGAAATGGGAGGGAGGGGAAAGAGAATGGGGGAAAGGGGAGGGAGGGGTGAGAAGAGGAGAAGAGAAAGAGGGATGAGAAGGGGGAAAGGCGAGGGGTGGAAAGAGAAGGGGGGAAGAAGGAGAAAAGGAAGAAGGGGAAAGTGGAAAAGAAAGGGTAAAGGGACAAGGGAAAAAAGGGGGGGGGGAGGTGGGGCGGGGGGGGTGAGGGGGAGGGGAAAAAGGAAAAGAAGGGGAGGGAGAAAAGGGGAGCAGAAGGAATAAAAGGTAAAGAATGGGGAAAATGAGAGAGAAGATAAGAAAACGGGAAAAGGGTAAAGGTAAAAAGGGGGATGGAAAAGAGAAAGAGAAGGAATAAAAAAGAAAAAGCGAAAGAAAAGAGAGATGAGAATAGAGAGCGAAATGGGAAAAGAGGAGAGAGGGATGAAAACAAGAGGAGAGGAAAGGAGGAAAGAGAGGCAAAAGAAGGATGGGAAGACAGTAAAGAGAGGAAACTTTTCGGTGCTAGAAAACATGTTTGGGAAGGGAAAGAGAGAATTCGAGGGAACGAATAAGAGGAAAGGAGAGGAGAAGGAAGAAGGAAAGGAGAGAAAAGCGAAAGTCAGGAAGGAAAAGGAAAGGGAGAGATGGGAAAAAGGGGAGGAGGAGGGGGAGGAAAAGGAGGGAGAAAAAAGAAAAGAAAGGGAGAAAAAAAAAGAAAAGAGAAGGTAAGAAAGAGAAAAGAGAAGAAAGGTGAGGGATTGAGGAGAGGGAAAAGATGGAGGACTAAGGGAAGGAAAAGAAAGAGGAAGGAAGAGAGGAGAAGGGAGAGAGAGTGAGAGAGGATGAGTGGAGAGAGGAGAGAGAGAGAGTGAGAAGAGACGAGAGAGAGAGGGGAGGAGAGGGAGAGAGGGGGGAGGTTGTGGATGGAGGATGAGTGGAGAGTGAGGAGAGAGAGACCCAGAGAGAGAGCGGGGGGGGGAAAGGGGAGGAGCGAGATGGAGAGAGGAGAATGTTGAGAGGGGATTGAGAGAGAGGTGGAGCAGAGAGCGAGAGAGAGGGGATGAGAGAGAGAGAGAGAGAGAGAGAGAGAGAGAGAGAGAGAGGAGAGAGAGGAAAAAGGATTTAAAGAAGGAGAAGGGGCGAAAGCAAAAAAAATAAAAAAAAAAAAAAAAAAAAATGAGCCCTTAACCCGGCCCTTTGCGCAAAGAGAGATAGGAAGGAAAGAAAGGAAAAGGAAAAAGAAAAGTGATGAGGGCGAAGGATAAATAAAAGAAAGGGTAGGGGATGGAGGGATATCCAATAGCGAATTTGTTAAGGAAGAGAGAAAGAGAACGAGAAAGGAAGGGAAGGGAAGGGAGGGAGGGAAAGAGGTCTAATCCATTCTTGAAGAAGGACGGTAGGAAAGGGGAGGAAGGAAAGGGATGGAGAGGGAAGATAAAGAAATAGGAAGACATACATAACGGAGTAGAGGGGAGTAGAGAGCGAAATATTGAAGTGGGATATTGCAGAGAGTAGAGAGGAGAGAGAGATGTGAGAGAGGTGAGAGAGAAGAGAGAGAGAGAGAGAGAGAGACCGAGAGAGAGAGAGAGAGCGAGAGGCACTGGCGTGAGCAGAGAGAGAGACGAGGGCGATAGAGCAGTGAGGTTGACGGGAGAGAGAGAGAGGAGATGGACAGAGAGGAGAGAGGTAGGGAGAAGTGAGAGAAGAGGAGAGAGAGGGTGAGGAGAGAGAGCAGTGTGGTGCACGGAGTGGAGAAGTGAGAGGAGGAGTAGGGGAGAGATGTGTGAGTGTGGGGGGGGGGGGGGGGAGGGGGAAGCTGGCGCGGCGGTAGTGAGATGCGGCGCTGTAGAGGAGGGTAGGGTGCATGGGGGGAAGAGCAGGGGAAGGGTGTAGGTTGGATGGATTGGGAGGATCGGGTGTACCAGTGTTGTGAAAGTGGAGTTTGGGTGGGGGTGTGTGCTGTACAGAAGCGCTCCTTGTACTATGGGAGGAAGATGTCTTCTGGGTGTAGGAGCCCGAGGAGGTGGGTAGGAGACGGGGATTGGATTAGTGGTAGTGAGTGGTTGAGGGTGGGTGGGTGTGAAGAGAGAAGAGGGTTTCGAGCTGGAGGGCGGGGAGGGGGTTGGTGGGAAGGGTGGATGGGTGGAGTTTGGGGGTATGGGGGGTGGGTGATCTGAGGGAGGCGGAGGACTGGTGGGGAGATAGTTGAGGAGGGTGAGAGGCAGTAGTGGGGGAGCAGGGGAGGGGGGATTGAGAGGACTGGGAGTTGGTCGGAGACCGGGGGCGGGGTGGCCGAGGGGGGTTGTGGAGTGGTTAGGGGAGCGGAGGTTGGCTAGTGGGATGGGAGTGCAGGGTTCGAGGTTGAGGGTTGAGAGGGGGTGGAGAGTGGACAGGGGGGAGGGGGGGAGGGGGGGAGGGGTAGTTCCGGCGGTGGATGGGGATGAGAGGGGGTGGGTTCGTCGGGGGAGAGTGTGGGTGGGAGTCGGGTGGAGCCGGGCGTGGTGGGTGGTAGGGGGGTGGCAGTATGGGGGGGTGTTAGGCGCGGGGGCCCGGTGATGAGGGAGGAGGGTGGGTGAGGGGGAGAGTGTGGTTGCGGGGGGGATTGTGGGGAGCGGGGGGTAGACGGGGGTGACTGGAGGGGGGGCGCAGGGGGTGGCGACTGAGTCCGTGGGGGGGAGCGATGGTAGTTATGGGGTTAGATGTGGTGAGGGCGAGGGGGAGCAACGAGTAGGGCGGGGATGGCTGTTAAGTTTGATCGAGGGGGGATGAAGGGGGTTGCAGGATGGGGCGAGCGGCTACTCTGGGGGTAAATTGAAGTTAGGACGAGGTAGAGACGCAACGAGTGGATGGAGGGGACGTCGGCGGAGTGGAGGGCCGAGGGGAGGGGGGTCGGGTGGGAGTAGGTGTTGCGTGGCGGAGGAGAGAGAGGAGTGTATATCGTATGAGGCCGTGTGCTAACATGGTCGACGGCGCGCGGGGAGGGGGGGGTCGAGGTTGAGGCCTCCGGAGTGCGGGGTAGGGGGCGGTGTTGAGCTGGGGTCTGGGAGTGGCGTGGCGGAGTATTAGAGGTCGGGGTACCCGTGGGTGAGGGAGTGGAGGGGTAGGTGGGAAAGGGAAGGGGGGGGAGGGAGTAGGAATCTGCCCCCCCCCAGCGGAATGGGGCGTGCAATGGGGGGCCGGGGGGGGTGCTGGGTGGCTGGTTTGGGTGTGGGGGTTTATGTAGGGTTTAGTTGAGAGTGGGAGCGTAGGGGGCTGGAGAAGAGGAGGGGGGTCCAGTAGGAGTATAATGGTTTTGTCGGGGCTGACTGGCTGGGTCTGACGTAGGGCGCGATGAAATTGAGAGGTGAGGAGGGGGGGGCACGTTGCTGTGTTACAGTGGGGGTGTCGGATGGGGTGAGTGGCGGGGAGGGCAGAAGATGCCTGTAGAGAAGGGTGACGGTGGTATTGGAGCTTCGTGCGGGGGGCAGGGGTCGACTGGCTGATTAGGGGGAGTCGGGTGGGGGGGGGGATCGGGGAACAGGTGGAGGCGGACGGGAGGGAGAGCGGGGAGTGGAGAGAGGAGAGACGAGGAGAGAAGAGCGAGGGAGAAGAGAGATGAAGAGGAGAGGGTGGGAGGGAGAGAGAGAGAGAGAGACAACTGAGAGAGGGAGAGCGGAGACTGAGGAGAGAGAGGGGAGAATGAGAGGAGGCGAGGACGCAGAATGAGAGCGGAGGAGAGAGAGAGAAGAGAGAGAGAGAGGATTTAGAGAATGTAAGAAAGAGAGAAAGAGAGAGAGAAGGGAAAGAAAAGGGAGAGGAGGAGTGGCGATGAGAGAGAGGAGAGAGAGAGGAGGAGTTGGAGAGAGGAAAAGTGAGAGAACGGGGGGAGGAGACAAGGATACGTGGAAGGTATGGGAGAGAGGAAGGTGGTGAAAATGGTTGGAGGCAGAAGGGAGTTGGTGTAGGGAGAGGGAGAGAGAAGGTATGGTAGGTTTTAGTGAGTGGAGTGGTGAGGGATGGGAGAAAGGGAGAGACTGAGCAGGATGGACGGAAGAGGTATGGTGAGGGTGGAAGAAAGGAAAGAGAGAACTGCGACGCCAAGTAAAAAAAAAAAGAAGGGAAGAGGTTGTGTGTTGGGGAGGGTAGAGAGACGGTGGTGAGTGGGGTGGTGAGAGATAAGAGAGAGAAGGAGAGGGAGGGAGATGGTGGGAGAGATAGGGCGGAGGAGGGAGGAGAAGAAAACGACGGAGAAGAGAGAGGAGAGGAAATGTAAGAAAGGAGATAGAGAAAGATATCCAAGGAGGAGAAAGAGGGAAAGAGTATAGGGGGAATTAGAGTGGAAAATGAGAGAGATGATGAGGATGAAGGAATGTGGAAAGATTGATGAGGAGAGAAGGCGAAGAGAGAAGAGGAGAGAGAAAGCAGAGAATGAACTAAAGAGAGAGAAAGAGGAAAAATGGAAAAGGAGAAAGGAGTGAATAAGGGAGAATGTGAAAGGAGAAGTATGAGGAGAAAAGGAAGAGAGGTGCAGAGGGAGATGAGAGGGATGAAGAAGTTGAGGATGGATGAAGAGAGAGGAGAATGTAAAGAAAGAGAGAGAGAGAAAGAGAGAGAGAGAATGTAGAGAAAGTGAGAAGAGGGGGGGGGGGGGAGAAGAGGGGGAGGGGGAAGAGAGAGAGAGAGAGGGGGGGAGAGGGAGGGAGAGAGGAGAGAGAGACTGACGGAGAGAGAGAGAGAGAGAGAGAGAGAGAGAGAGAGAGAGAGAGAGGGAGGGAGAGAGAGAGATAATGTAAGAAAGAGAGAGAGAGAAAGAGAGAGAGAGAGAGAGAATGTAAAAAAAGAGAGAGAGCATATGAGATATCAGCCGTCCGTCTAAAAAAAATCTTTCTGTCTCTCAACATCTCTCAACATTCACACAAATACAAAAGAAGGCTCCCTCAATCTGCTTGCACCCCGTGGAAGTGAAGCTGTAACACACAAGAATAGGAGAGAAAGACTTTAAGAAGGTGCAATCTGAGACTTTCGACCGAAGAAACGATTTCGAAGTCATAAAAAAGAGGCTTTGATTTCCCTTCGACTTCTTTCTCTCTTTCTCCCTTTCCTCTCTTTCTCCCCCCTCCCCCTTTCTCCGTGATCTAATGGCACCTCGTTTGATCTCTCACGATCAGCTTTTCGTTCTTAATTAATTATTCTCTTTCTCTCTCTTGCTCTTTCTTTCTTTCTCTCTCTATATCTGTCTACTTGGTTCTTTTCTGTTATTGTTCACTCCTCTTTTCTTTTCTTTAACTCTCTCTCTCTTTCTTTAACTCTCTCTCTCTATAGTTAACTCTCTCTCTCTCTCTCTCTCTCTCTCTCCCGTTCTTCCCCTCTCGGATCTTCTCCTATCGCTCATCTCTCTCACTCCACTCTCCCTCTCTCTCGCTCTCTCGTCGAATGTCCTCTCTCTCTCTCTCTCTCTCTCTCTCTCTTTCTTTCTCTTTCTTTAACTCTCTCTCTCTCTCTCTATCGATCTGTCTATCTACGTATCTATCTACCAATCACTTCTGTTATCTCTCTGCCTGTCTCTCTCCCTCTCTTTCTCTTTCTCTCCGTCTCTATTGTTTTTTCAGTCTTCTGTTTCCATCGTCTTCCTTTCCTCTTTCCTCTGCCCCCTCCCCCTCTCCCCTTCTCTGACCTCTCTCTCCTCTACTTCTCTCGCCCCCCTCCCCCTTTCCCCCCTCTTTCTCTCACTCCCTACCCCACTCTCATCTACCCCCCCTCACCCCCCATCCCCTCTCACCCCCCCCATCCACCCCTCACCCACCCCTCACCCGCTCATCCCCCCCAACCCCATTCACCCACCCATCCACCCCTCACCCCCCATCCCCCTCACCCCCCATCCCCCCCTCACCCGCCCATCCCCCCATCCCCTCTCACCCCCGCCCATCCCCCTCTCTCTCTATCTCCTTCCCTTCCCTCTTTTTCCGGTCGAGTGGGGGTGAGGGGAGCAAGAGGGGAAGAGAAGGCGACGAGGAGCATAAAAATGGCGCTAAAGCATTCCTGTGTGAAGCACAAGATGAAATGGCTCTGCTAAGACAGATACAGCGATGAAGAAGAATTTATGGCCATTGTGTTCAAAGGGTATTGGTGGTATATTGGAAAAGGGGTTTGGAGAACGTGTAAAACTTACTGCCATTGGATTCTCTCTCTCTCTCTCTCTCTCACTCTCTTTCCCTCTTGCTCTTGGTTTCTCTTTCTTTCTCTTTCTTTCTATCTCTTACTCTCTCTCTCTCTCTCTCGCTCTTTCTCGCGCGCGCTCTCTCTCTCTCTCATTCTCTCTCTCTTTCTCTCTCTCTCTCTGTCTCTGTCTCTCTCTCTCTCTCTCTCTCTCTCTCTCTCTCTTTCGTGCTCTTGCTTTTTTTTCTCTTTCTCTCTCCCTCTTTCTTGCTCTCTTTCTCTATCTATCTCTCCCTCTCTCTCTTGCTCTCTCTTACTCTAGCTTTCTCTCTCTTTCTCTTCCACTCTCCCTATATCTTTCTCTCTCGCTCTTTCTTACTCTAGCTTTCTCTTTCTCTCCCACTCTCCTCACTCTTTCTTGCTCTTTCTCATTTTCTTGCTCGTTTTCTCTCTCTCTCTATCTCTCTCTCTCTCTCTCTCTTTTACTCACTCACTCTTCTTTCTCTCTCTCTTCCTCCTTCTCTTTCTCTCTCTTTTACCTCCCCCCCCCCCCGTCTCTCTCTCTCACTCTCTCTCTCTTTTCTTTCTTTCTCTCTTTTTTTCTCTCTCTCCTTCTCCCCCCCCCCCTCTCTCTCTCTCTCTCTTTCTCAACTCTCGCTCCATTTCCCTCCCTTTCTCTTTCTCATCCTTTCGATCTCTTTCTTTCAGTCTCTTTCCCTTCGCGTCCCTTGCTTTGCGAAAGAGACAGGGAGTCGGAATAGTTTCAAGTGTGAGGTCTTCAGTTGTTATGCTATCGGGTACCAGAATGGAGGTTGTGCTTTGTTGCAAGGCATGTGGGAGTGTTCTTGGAGAAACAGAGAGAGAGAGAGGGGGGGAGGGGGAGTGGGAGGGAGGGAGGGAGGGAGGGAGGGAGGGAGGGAGAGAGGGAGAGAGGGAGGGAGGGAGAGAGAGAGGGAGGGAGGGAGGAGAAAGAAAGAGAGAGAGAGAGAGAGAGAGAGAGAGAGAGAGAGAAAGGAAGGGAGGGAGGGAGAGAGGGAGGGAGGGAGAGAGAGAGAGAGAGAGAGAGAGAGAGAGAGAGAGAGAGAGAGAGAGAGAGAGAGAGAGAGAGAGAGAGAGAGAGAGAGAGAGAGAGAGAGAGAGAGAGAGAGAAAGAGAGAGACAATGCCAAGTAAAGACACGTCAGAACGTGCCAATCCGTGGCAAGTCAGATATCGGGGAGGCCCATAGAACTGGCCAATTCCACGCCCAGTGCTTTACATTTGCACATTTGTTTTATGTCTTTCGGTCTCTCTCTTTCTCTCCTCTCTCTCGCTCTCTCGCCCTCTCTCTCTCTCTCTCCTCTCTCTCGCTCTCTCGCCCTCTCTCTCTCTCTCTCCTCTCTCTCTCTCTCGCTCTCTCGCCCTCTCTCTCTCTCTCTCCTCTCTCTCTCTCTCGCTCTCTTCTCTTCTCTTTCTCCCTCTCTCTCTCTCTCCTCTCTCCCTCTCCCTCTCTCTCTCTCTATTTCTCTCTCCTTCCCTCTTCCCTTCCTATGTATTGCCCTATTCCTCCTTTTATTTACTGCATATCCATCTCTGTCTTCATCTTACTTGCTATCTATACACTTTTTCTCTTCCGCTCCCTCCCACTCACCCTTTCTCCCTCCCTTCTCCCTCCCCTCAATCTCTCTCTCCCTCTTTCCTTCAGGTGTTATCACAACTGGAGACTCAACAGTCTACTTTGTTACCCCAAACCCATTAAATCGAACCAAACCCATTCACTTCTCTAAGTCTTGATTACATAAAATCTCATTTGAATATTTTCAAATTCAAATCACGCACAGCGAAGCTTGCCGTGTGCCGATGGCTTAACTAACACAAGAAGATTAGTTATCAATGGGAAATGACTACGCAGGGCTTAATCCTATTGTTGTGAATAGTCGTCGGACAAATGACTTCGGGTTTCGGCTTGAGTTTAACAGGGCGCTGAAGGGGGTTGGGCTTACGCAATAGGGCGAAAAAGAGAAGTGCGAAGGGCGAATTATTTTTTTTTTTTTTTGTTTTTTTTTTCTTTTTGTTTTTTTTTTTTTTTTTTAATTTTTTTTTTTTTTTTTGAATTTTATTTTTTTTTTTTTTTGGTTTTTGTTTTTTTTTTTTTTTTTTTTTTTTTTTTTTTTTCCAAGGATTTTTTTTTTTTTTTTTTTCATGTGCGATTTTGGGAACGGAATGTGTATGTGAATTGTGTTTGTGTTTTGTTTATATAGATATATGAACAAATATATAAAGATGGAGAGAGAGAGAGAGAGAAAGAGAGAGAGAGACAGAGAGAGAGAGAGAGAGAGAGAGAGAGAGAGAGAGAGAGAGAGAGAGAGAGAGAGAGAGAGAGAGAGAGAGAGAGAGAGAGAGAGAGAGAGAGAGAGAGAGAGAGAGAGAGAGAGAGAGAAAGAGAGGGAGAAAGAAAGAGAGAGAGAGAAAGAGAGAGAGAGAGAGAAATTCCAAATTCCATAATATAAATGATAACTTGGTAACAAAATGAATAGAAAATAGATATATAATAGTACGTAAATTGAAGAAAGTATAAGAGCATTTATCCTACTTAAGTTATTTCGAAACATACTCTCCTCCTTCTTTTTTTTAGCTTAAACAAATTCTTCACATAAGATCGTGGAACAAATAGATGCCTGAAGGACATTAAGATTCTAAGGATTCTACTACAAAGATCTTAGTCGGATGTACGACGAATGAAGCGCAAGGAAAGTATTTGTTTTTCTTGTCATTGTGTTTTATCAAAACGCGGACTACACGTGTCACTCTAAATATGACTTTTTTTCCCCGTTACAAAGAAAGCAAGCCAACAAGAGAGAACAAAAGGGAGAGAAGAAGAGGAAAGGGAAAAAAAAGAAAAATGAAGCGAATATTGGCCGAAAACTTTAGCTGCGCGTGTTATTCTGATTTTTTTTTTTTTTTTTTTTTTATCGTTACAGAGAAATCAAGCAAATAAAAAAGAGAGAGAGAGAGAAAGAAGGAGAGGCAAGCAGGAGAAAAAAAAGGAAAAAGACGAAAAAACAATGGTGCTCGAGTATGTTTCGAACCAATGTCGAAACAACATACTAGGGTTACAGCACGAACCACGGTCTGGGAGACAGATTACAAAAAAGTAACAGTCTTCATAACTCTGCTACGAATCGTGATACAAACCAACCCAACCAGTGGTGGTTCACTTCATCTCATTGAAAATTATGATAATAAAAGATAAATGAATAAAGAAAAGATAGAAAAATGCCTGTACCAATAGATAAGGTACGTAACTAAAACACAAACGTTTTTCGTACCGGATGAAAGAAGGCGTAAAAGCTACATAACAATATACAATACAGTACGATAGGAGCGATAGGGTAGTTAGTACATGAAACCTTTGTGGATAACGAGGAAAAAAAAAATAAATAGCGTTGATCTGTGTAGGATGTTTTGGCCGCTGGGATATTAATTAGAGAGAGAGAGAGGGAGAGAGAGAGAGAGAGAGAGAGAGAGAGAGAGAGAGAGAGAGAGAGAGAGAGAGGAACGAAGAAGAAGGAGAGTGGATGGAGTGGCGAAGAGAGAGAGACGATGAGGATAGACAGAGCGAGTAGACGCAGAGAGGAAGCGAAAGAGAAGAGAGAGAAGAGAGAACGATCGAGAATAAGAGAGAGAGAGAGAGAGAAAGAAAGAGAGGGAGGGGGTGGAGAGGAAAATAACCCCTAAAACACGGGGGAGTGGAGGTGGGGAAGGCAGAAAAAAGGCGACATGATAATGCTTTACTATTATGCCCTAGGACCAGGGAAGGTCTTTTTTTTTTTCCCCTGCTTTATATATATATATATCTTTATATTTCCCCCCCCCCCCTTTTTTTTTTTTTTAACATAGTTAAAACAGATATGTAAGAACACACCCACACACACCCACACACACACAAACAAACAAACAAACACATACACACACACACACACACACACACACATACCCCCCCCCTCCCCGTCCCAACACACACACACAAGGAGGATGACAGACAAGTACGTTAACAAGAAGAATCACTACGCTTTTCAATTAACATCCCAGTGAACAAAACACAAACCCCGAAGCCCTCCATCTTCTTTATCTGGGAGCCAGTGACCCAATCTTCCCACACACGAGCCGACACTGTCAATGACCTCGGTTCGTGTAGCCGGACGAACTACCCGGTCAAAGGGTCAACAGCAGCGATGCCTCCCCCCCCCCCCCAACCATATGTGGAAACAGGTCGTGTAACCAAGTGGTGTGGGATCAAGGCTCGTGGTTCTTATTACGATCTTCGTCATGACACGGTTCGAATCATCTGCTTTTGGGATCTCCGTTCGCGAAGGTTCGACTTTGGTTTAGTTCCGAAAATTGATTAAGGACATCACACTTAAAAAATAAAAAAATAAAAAATAAATAGATAAATAAATAAAAATAAATAAATAAAATAAAATAAATTAATTAATAAAAGATAAGATAAATAAAATAATAGTAATGA
>NW_028234437.1:7632092-7634592 GCF_977035675.1 Penaeus japonicus
GGTTGTATAATTGAGAATTATGCACATATGCTGGTTTAAGTTAGGGTTACATTATAGTGTTCTAACTTCACATAACATTCTGTTTATCTCAATCAATATTAGTAATTTACTTATATCAATAACATATAAGTACAAAATGTATAAATATTCCACAGTTAGAACGTATATATACATATCAAATTATGATGAACGATTTTTTTAAAGTTTCAGTGGTGTATTTGTCTGTGTGACTGTATTTGTGGGTGTCACTATGTGTTTTTGTTTTGCGTGTTTGTGTGTGTGTGAATGTATTTGTTTTACTTGTCTTTGTGCGTGTTCGTTTGTTATACGTGTTTGTGTGTTTATATATATACATATATATGTATGTATATACATACATACATATATATATATATATATATATATATATATATATATATATATATATATATATACATTCGTATGTTTATGTGTGAGTGTGTTTGTGTGTGTGTGTGTGTGTGTTTGTGTGTGTGTGTGTGTGTGTGCTTGTGTGCATGTTTATGGGTGTGTGCGAGTGAGTACACACAATAGATAAACAAAACGTGATAAAACATTACTACCGTACTTTCACGAACAGCAGCTGACGAAATACAATATCAAAAATCAGAAAATCCAAATGTTCTCGACAATGAAGACAAAGCAGAAACCACAAATAAAAAGACGAGTCTCTCTCTTTTTTATTGATGACATAAACAAACATAAACATTTCTTTTGACATTTGAAAGAACTGTAATGCATGAATATGGCATGCAAAGAGGATTTATAATGACACTCATGAGATAAAAATTATAAATACAATATTGATACAATTATGAATTTTACCTAGAATTATATATGGAACATTGCCTGTGATGGAATAATAATGATGAAAAACAATAACTGTAAAACCAAACTAAGATCAAGTGTGTTATCAAATTGATTAGAATTTAATAAAGAAAAAATACACCTCGGTATGATAAGCGTCCAAGGAACATTATATGTAAACAAGATGTCAAAGTAAATATGGAATTGTTTCATCCCACTATCCACTGTCCTTTTAAGTGGCGAATTCTGTTATAGCTTTAAAAAAAAAAAAAAAAAAAAAAAAAAAAAAGTTCATTCACGTGAAAGTTTCTTATAAAACTGTTCCCGCGCGCAAAAATACAGATCCATCATCGGCTGAATAGTTTGAAAACTTGGCCGCGGAAAATAAAGTCAATAAAAAGTCTCTTGATGAAAAAATAAAACCGTTTGCAATGTGGGAGCGCTGAGATCCGGGGATTTCCGTTGGTAACAGGTGCATTTGGTGACAATGACGCATGTGTGAATGCAGGGGGAAGGGCTGATGGCTTGAGTGATGGCGTCTTGCTGAAATTTCCCGTATTAGAGTGAGCGATTTCACAATAGAGTGTTTGCATTTTCTATGATGAATGTGATGCCGAAATTGGCTCATCTTGTATTGTGGGCTTCTCTTTCTTAATTTGTTATGCATTTGCCACCGTAAACTGGCGAATTACCATGCTGTGGTTTGTCCATTAAAGCATTATGGTCATTAGTGTTTAAGATATTATATCAAAGGAAGAGATGTTAAATGGGAAATATTATTTATGTATCAGCTGAGTAACATGACATAGAAATAATGGGTAACATAATGGGTAACCGTATTATTTATTATTAGTTTTTTTTTTTTTAATCACGAATATTAATAACGAAATTCCCAATAATTAGATTTCCTAACAAGTATTTTTCTTAACAAATCAATCAGAAATCTATTCTCCCTATTAATTGTCACCAGAACTTGAAGGCAATCGCCAATAAACATTTTCCCAAAAATCACAAGTTAAGATCTCCCTTCAACACGACCGGAAAAATTCCTAAATACACGACACTAACAGAAATTCCAACTCAACATACAGCATGGACGAAAATTTTCCCCGAAGCGTGACTATGAAATCGTGGTCAACCCGGCTGGTATTTTTTTTCACAACGCTTATGGTCCCACTCAATAAAGTTCACCAGCGGAAGTTTCCCACAACGGAAGAGAGATACAGATAAATAAATAGATAGATAGAGAGAGAGGGAGAGAGAGAGAGAGAGAGAGAGAGAGAGAGAGAGAGAGAGAGAGAGAGAGAGAGAGAGAGAGAGAGAGAGAGAGACCGCCATTAAAAATGTCTTGTGATGGATAACACTAACTGGAATTTCTATTAAAACATAAACAAAAATCGACTAACTTCATATACCCAACGGTGGACGATTAACTCCATATACCCAACGATAGACGATTAACTTCATATACCCAACGATAGACGATTAACTTCATATACCCAACGATAGACGATTAACTTCATATACCCAACGATAGACGATTAACTTCATATACCCAACGATAGACGATTAACTTCATATACCCAACGATAGACGATTAACTTCATATACCCAACGATAGACGATTAACTTCATATACCCAACGATAGACGATTAACTTCATATACCCAACGAT
>NW_028234437.1:7649592-7652092 GCF_977035675.1 Penaeus japonicus
ATTTTTGATTTGTGTATTTGTTTTGTGTGTTTGTTTCGTGTTTTTGTTTTGTGTGTTTGTTTCGTGTTTTTGTTTCGTGTGTTTGTTTCGTGTGTTTATTTCGTGTGTTTGTTTAGTGTGTTTGTTTCATGTGTTTGTTTCGTGTGTAACTAGGCATGCTAGGATTTTTCGAGTGTTATGTATTATAATCATCATTATCATCATGATCATTATTCTCATTATCAGCAGTATCATTATCATGATAATGGTAGTTATTATCATTCTCATCATCATTATTGCTATCATTACTATTATCATAATCATCATTATTCTCACCCTTATCATCGCTATCATCATCATTTATATTGTCACCATCATAATCATCCTCATTATCCGTATTATTGATGTTATTACTAACTTTATCATTAATATCAATATTATTTTTTTATTATTGTCATCATTATTACCCTTATCATTGATTCATTGATCATCATTATAATGATTTTATCATTACTATTATCACCATATCATTATTACTAGCATTGTTGTTATCATTATCATTATTAGCATTATTATCATCATTGTTATTATTAGCATTGTATTACTAATTTCCTTACTGTCGTTGCTTTTGCTGGTGTAATCATTATTATCCTCATTTTCATATTATCATCTTTATCATTAACAATTATTATAAATGTCATTATCATTAGCATTTTTCATCGTCATCAACTTCCTTATGACTTCCTTATCATCACCAACATCACAACCACTATCATCATCATCATCACTTAACCAAAATCATCACTATTGTCCTTAAAATTCCCACTAACATCATCATCATCATCACTTAACCATAATCATCACTATTGTCCTTAAAATTCCCACTAATATGATCACCATCATCATTTAACCATAATCATCCTTATTGTCCTTAAAATTCCCAATAATATTATCATCATCATTTAACCATAATCATCACTATTGTCCTTAAAATTCCCACTAATATTATCATCATCATCATTTAACCATAATCATCATTATTGTCCTTAAAATTCCCACTAATATCATCATCATCATCATTTAACCATAATCATCACTATTGTCCTTAAAATTCCCACTAATATCATCATTTAACTATAATCATCATTATTGTCCCTAAAATTCCCACTAATATTATCATCATCATCATTTAACCATAATCATCACTATTGTCCTTAAAATTCCCACTAATATTATCATCATCATCATTTAACCATAATCATCACTATTGTCCTTAAAATTCCCACTAATATCATCATCATCATCATTCAACCAAAATCATCACTATTGTCCTTAAAATTCCCAATAATATTATCATCATCATCATTTAACCACAATCACCATTATTGTCCCCAAAATTTCCACTAATATCAAAATCATCATCATTTAACCATAATCATCACTATTGTCCTTACAATTCCCACTAATGTTATCATCATCATCATCATCAATATATTACGCACTGATAAAGCAATGAATCAGGGCTGTGTTATCGGCAGCTAAGTGGTTTGTGTCGAAAAAAAAACTAAAATACTGAAGCATCGTGTGTTTCGCTTTAGATTCGGAAATGAATAATTGAGAGAGAGAGCAATTATACGAAAATTAATCTTGCACTGTTGACGAAGCAAGCGCCTATTAAAAACCAGGATTGCAATCATGAATAATGAAGAATGATTGATGAATGATGAAACAGAAATATTGAGTGTTTTTTTTTTTTTTTTTTTGAGGTGGGAGTTTTAAGAGAGGAATGATGTGAATTATGGAAGGGGAATTTAGAGAGTTATAGATAGATAATTAGATAGGTAGATAGATGTGCGCACGTTTGTGTATGTGTGAGAGAGAGAAAGAGAGAGAAGGAGAGAGAGAGAGAGAGAGAGAGAGAGAGAGAGAGAGAGAGAGAGAGAGAGAGAGAGAGAGAGAGAGAGAGAGAGAGAGAGAGAGAGAGAGAGAGAGAACGAGAGAGAGAGAGAGAGAGAGATGATATATGATAGAAATTCTGAAATAGCAAAAAAAGTTCTGGAATTGTTGAAATTTGACAAACTTTATGACAGTTCGAAAATTATAGATTTATAAAAATACAGCGTAGTATCAAAAAGTGTAAGGAATTTGAAATTATCAGAGGCTTCGGAACATAGAATTGTGTATGTGTGTGTGTGTGTGTGTGTGTGTGTGTGTGTGTGTGTGTGTGTGTGTGTGTGTATGTGTATGTGTGTGTGTGTGTGTGTGTGTGTGTGTGTGTGTGTGCACCTGCTACACATACATACAGGGAACTTATAGTGCCATATCCCCGATGACGTCATACAGTCTCAACACCAAAGGTTGATAATGTATACAAATAACTGATGACGTCAACCACTGAAAACACTGAAAAGGATATTATCATAGATTGATGACACCCCCCCCCCCATCCCCCTGGCGAGGTGGTGGGGTGACATGACAATAAATCACACAAGTTTAAATTCGATACCAAGTCTTGAGAATC
>NW_028234437.1:7662092-7664592 GCF_977035675.1 Penaeus japonicus
AGAGAGATTGAGATATTTCGGACGCAACTTCGACCTTCGGTGGTTCTTGATTAATTAATTTGATTCAGAAATCCACTAAACAGTCCCCCTTTTTTTTTTTACTCTAATTCAATCTATATAAAAGAAAAAAAAGAGTTTGCCATACGCCTTGCCATACGCTCTGATTCAGAAATCAACTAAACAATCACTTTTTTTTTTAACTCTAATTCAATCTATATAAAGAAAAAAAAAGAGTTTGCCATACGCTTTGCCATACGCTCTTATTCAGAAATCAACTAAACAATCACTTTTTTTTAAACTCTAGTTCAATCTATAAAAAGAAAAAAATGAGTTGCAATTTTTGGAAGCTACGTATCATAAAAAACATACACTATTGAGAACTTGGAATCATTATATTCATTTTCCTTTTTCCTTTGAAATATTGGTACAGCCCGCCCACGTTTTCAACTGAGCTCGACTAAATTCAACCTCCACGTCCCCCTTGAGGTTGAAGTCATCCTCAGTGGTCGAGATCTATTCTCCTCTTTCTATCCTCAACTGCATATGAGAATATCATGAAACGTTATTTCTTGGCCAAATAGAAAAGGTATTTTCTTCGTCACCTCTTTTATTTTATTTATTTATTTATTTTTTATTTTCTATTTTTTTTTCTCAGCATGAGTGTGATGGAGTTAATGTGAAGAGTCGGGGTCTGTGTACATACATGCGTGCTTGTATGTCTTCATGTGCGTTTATTCACTAGTTCATGTAATGGCATTGCATTCTGTAGGCACGATTGTAATCATTATAATTGGCATCATTAAGATTACTAGTCCCTGCCTTTGTTGTCTTCTAGCGCTTCTCCAAAAAAAATATATATCAATTATTAGTCCTTGTCTTTTTTTAAATTCTTCCTTTGATTTTTCTTCTCTCCTTTATTTATTTTCTCTCTTCGTTATACTCTCTTTGATTTTCACACATTCGACGCGTGAAAGAAAAAAATATATATATATATCAATTATTAGTCCTTGCCTTTTTTTTAATTCTTCTTTTGATTCTCCTTCTCTCCTTTATTTCTTCTCTCTCTTCGTTATACTCTCCTTGATTTTCACACATTCGACGCGTGAAAGAAAATAAATAAGAAAAAAAAATATCAATTATTAGTCCTTGCCTTCTTTTTAATTCTTCTTTTGATTCTTCTTCTCTCCTATATTTCCTCTCTCTCTTCGTTATACTCTTCTTGATTTTCACACATTCGACTCGCGAAAGAAAAAAAAAATCAAAGGCTGATATTTCCGGCGTCATAATTCTCAACTGCGTCATATTATTTGCGTGCACTTCGGGAAAAATGTTTGAGCGATTTCTTCTCATTGCTTGATTATACTCTTTTTGACGCGTGAAAGAAAATTAATATAAAAAAAATCATTAGTGAAGAAAAAAAAAATTATATATATAATCAATTCATAGTCCTTTTTTGCTTTTTTTTATTTCTACTTTGCATTCTTCTGCTATATTTTATTTCCTCTCTCTATTCGTTATTCTTCTCCTAGGATTTTCACACACATTCGAAAATAAAGAATCATTAGCATTCATTTTCTTTGGATCTTTTTATCATGGATGCTGAATATGAAATTTCCGTTATGAATTTGCATACATAAAAATTATAATTTTAGATACGCACATTTACCAAGGGCGGAGAGGTCTGACTGGCCGAGCACACGGATGCATAAACTAGGATACACTCTTCGACACATACAAATACAGGAATACTTACACAAGCGTGTGCATTTATAAGTGGGCATATTCTTAACCCTCCCCTCTCTCTCTCTCTCTCTCTCTCTCTTTCTTTTTCTCTCTTTTCTCTCTCTCTCTCTCTCTCTCTCTCTCTCTCTCTCTCTCTCTCTCTCTCTCTCTCTCTCTCTCTCTCTCTCTCTCTCTCTCTCTCTCTCTCTCTCTCTCTCTCTCTCTAGATACACACATGCACACAGACGCGCACATACATACACACACACACGCACACACACACACACACTCTCTCTCTCTCTCTCTCTCTCTCTCTCTCTCTCTATATATATATATATATATATATATATATATATATATATATATATATATATATATATATATAAACGTCTATATACAAACGGTCTCTGTTGTATGCTATACATACCCCCACATATAGTATATAGGCAGCTTCATATACATGTTTCATGTATATCTTATATTTAGAGTGGAATGAATTCAAGGTCTTTGTGATACATACAAACAGGGCTACATACATTGACTTCATATCGACTAGAAGTGCAAGATAAATAGATTTCATATCGACTAGGAGTGCTAGATAAATAGATTTCATATCGACTAGCAGTGCAAGATAAATAGATTTCATATCGACTAGGAGTGCTAGATAAATAGACTTCACATGAGCTAATAGTTCCCGATGAATAGATGATTTCACTTCATATGAACTAAATGTGCTAGATTAATAGATTTCATACAGATAATAACAAAAGTTCGATGT
>NW_028234437.1:7677092-7689592 GCF_977035675.1 Penaeus japonicus
AAAAGAAATGAAAAAAAGAATAATTATTTTATTGTGAAAGTTTCTGTGAATTGTCCGCAGATTTCTTTGACCGAGTGTTTGTCTAAGATTTTCCCCAAGTTGGTATCATGGAGGTAACTAAACATCAGAGAGAATACGTAAAATGAATAAATAGAATATCATCTGACTGCTCTGGAAAACAAAATCAATTGTGTCTCCCTTTTTCTTCTTCTTCTTCTTCTTCTTCATTCTCTTTCTCTTTGAGGTGAAATGGTGACTGATATTGAGTGAACCTTGAAGTTATGAGCTGTGTGAATTTTAGAAATTCATGTTCTTTAAGGCTGTATGTGTATCTATTCATGCATTGTGAGTAAAATTCTTCTCTTTACATGCTTTATAATTTATATAGACGCACAGACATATATCATATACATGTACATTATACACACACACACACACACACACACACACACACACACACACACACACACACACACACACACACACATATATATATATATATATGTGTGTGTGTGTGCGAGTGTGTGTGTGTATGCTATGTGTGTGTGTGTGTGTGTGTGTGTGTGTTGTGTGTGTGGGTGTGCGTGTGTGTTGTACATACATATATATATATATATATATATATATATTTATATTTATTATATATATATATATATATATATATATATATATATATATATATCTCTCTCTCTCTCTCTCTCTCTCTCTCTCTCTCTCTCTCTCTCTCTCTCTATATATATATATATATATATATATATATATATATATATATATATATATATATATATATATATATAAGCATATATATAGAGAGAGAGTAAGTATGCGTGAATACGGATTTCAACAAATATCCCTATCATAATCAAACTAGATAGATAGATATGTATAGATATATATGTGTGTGTGTGTTTGTATTTGTAAATGTATGTGTGTATGCCCGTAGCTATTTCACTTGAAGTTGAGCCGTTCTGTGAATCCACAAAGTCACCATACAATAACCCTACTCCTATATGATCTGCAACAATGAGAAGTCTGGCAAAGTTATCATCTCTTTTAGATAATATATGAATTTCATTTCCATATCAAAAGCCGTTCCGAGGAGAATCAGGAAAGAAAAGAAGAAAATTGATCTATCTGTTTACACACGCTATTGATCCGGTTCTCGAGGCTTTGTCTGTTGATGATGGACGAGCAATGTGTGTGCCGGCGAGGCATTGTTGCAAGATGACGTCATCCTCTGGTTGGGAGGCTCGCATGCACACCCGACGACAGCGCGAGAGGTACTGTCAACAAAGAGCGAAATCCGTGCGTATTAGACGCCTCCCTGTGACGTCATAGGAAAGCCTAAATGACGTCAGTTTAATTGTTTTCCAAATAATTTTAAACAAAGGGAGGGATCAAAAGCCGGTTTAATTCTGGCCATGGGAAGTAATGTTGAGTAAAATAGGAATACTCTGAATGTAAAATCGACTGAAAAACATCCTGTCCCAAATACAAAGACGAAAATGCGGTAGCTGCGAAAGGAGAGCAGACCGTGCGTGCAGCCATGCGGTGAACGAACTTTTTTTTTTATAATCACTACCCCTTTTCCAACTTCCTTCCACTTCCCCTTCCACTTCCTTCCCTCCTTCCAACAACCACAATAAAGAAAAGAAAAATCATTTGATAAAACTATCACCATTATCACATTAGCCGATATATAAAAGGCATATCTACCATAAACACTAGCAGATGACTGGTATTTCGCGCCATAAAGTTAGACAAAGGATCCCTCTCTTTGCTCTCCAGCCCCCCCCCCCCCCCCGCGCGCCAGAGGGTGTCGCAAGCATAAATAAAATGGAAATTGCCGGTTGATCTTAGATATACAGTGCAATTGTGTGAGTGGGGGAAGGAGTCCCGTGTGAGGGCTAATCACCAGACGTATTTTGTTAGAATATTTATTTCGGCGCTTTTCTAACGTCTCAATAAAAGTTTATGTGAAGTGGTTCAAGATTTCTTTTCCATGTTGACGCTTGTCGCTTCTTAGGAGGATGTGAAACATAAGTTTACTTAGGTTCTCATTATCGACTTTTGAGAAATTTTGGTGAAATTGAAATAGACAAAAACATGGAAATGTTGTAATGCTAAAATCACCATGGATGACATTGACCTTTTGATGTCACGTGAATTCAAATAATAACGATGAAACTGTTATTGTTGTCAGCGTTATCTGTCATTAAAATTTTCATGATATAGGCATTATCATTATGATCGGTGCTTTGTTGTTATTGTTATGATTTTTTTTTTTTCATTATTACCCTAGTTATCATCGCGACCCTTGACATTACAAAATTTGGTATTGATATTCGTTACTTTTTTTTCCTTTTTTCTTTCTTTTTTTTTTCTCTTCTTTTTGAGGGGAGTGTAAAAAAATGTCTTCATCGACTGACAGAGATATACGGTACAGAAGATGAGAGAAACAGAGAGAGAGAGAGAGAGAGAGAGAGAGAGAGAGAGAGAGAGAGAGAGAGAGAGGGAAAGAGAGGGGGGAAGGAATTGAGAAAGAGAAAGGGACAAGAAAGGGGGGAAGTAGGAGAAAGAGAGACAGAGACAGAGAGGGAGAGATAAAGGAGAGAGCGGAAAAGAGATATAAAGAGGGGGGAAGAGAGGGAAAGAGCGAGAAAATGAGAGAGAGAGTGAGTAGGAAAGAGAGAGAGGGATGGTGGGTGATAGAGAGAGAGAGAGGGAGATAGTGTAGGAAAGAGAAAGAGGCGGGGGCGGGATGAGAAGGAGGAGAAAAAGAGAGGAGAGGCACAGAGAGAGAGAGAGAGAAAGAGAGAAAGAGAGAGATTCCAATAGATAGAACACCTACGCTCTTGAGCAATCAGTTAGACACAACCCTACTCTTTGCCAAGCCTATAAATATGCACACAAGTATATCAAACGTGCAAAACACATACGCACGAGCGCATTATGACACGCAAGCAAGCAGATATTTCAGACTTCTCATTACGAAAGCAACCGCACAAACATACACACGAAGACTGTTACACATACAGTTAAACAAACATATAATTTTCTCATTCCATACAGAAAAAAACGCAAACATATACATACACAAACAGCCAAAACTGCACACACAAACACATAAGCCCACAAAAGAGGCAAAGACGCATTTACAAACAAACACACACGCACAAACACGCAGTAACAAACATAGAAGCCAACAAAAACAAAAATGCAGACACACAACGTGCACAAACACAAAAGAACGAATAAATAAGTAAAAAAAACAAAATCAAAGACGAACATACAAACACACAAGAACAACATATAAGCACATACAAACAAAACAAAAAACACACACAAACACAAAAGAACGAACACATAAACCCAGAAAAAAATGCACACACAAACACACAAGCACAAAAACAGACATAAGCCCACAAAAACAAAACAAAAACACACACAAAAACAGACATAAGCTCACAAAACAAAGAACTAAAACGCCCACACACGCGCAAACACACGTACAAACACCGGCACACAAAGATGCTATAAATAATTCCCGAAGGACACACAAACACACAAAGGCATTCTGATCAAAATATTTTCAAGTGATTCGTCATCATTTAACATTGCACACAGACACTTAGACGTATGTGGTATGTCTGTTATTTATAAGGCTTTTTCTTACTATTTTCGCGTTTTTCATTATCATCAACATTGCTTATTTTTCTTGTTTCATCATCATCATCATCACTGTTATCATCATCATCATCATTGTCATCATCATCATCATCCTTGTCATCATCATCATCACCTTTATTAATACTACTATCATCATCATTATTATCATTATTATTACTGTTATTGTTATAATTCTTATTATCACCACAGCCATCATCATCATTATCATCATTATCTATAAAATCATTATCGTCATTATCTATATCATCATTATCATAACAATCAGTAGTAGTACATTTTTTATCAGTTTTATCATTATTATCATCATTGTCATTATTGTTATTAAAGTCATTACAATTGTTTATCATTATCATAATCGTTATCATCCCGTTATCATTATCATTATTTCTACTGTACATGCGTTATTGCTATCATCATTATAAATGTTATTTTTGTTATCATCATTATCATTGTTATTATCATTATCTTTCGTTTTACTTTTGTAATTCAACATTGCCATTATGATATCAGTATCATTATTGTTATTATTACTCTCAATGGCGTGATTATCATCTTTATTATCATTATCAATATCTTTATCATTATCACTCTTGCCATCAACATCATTATCATCGTTATTAGTTATGATTTTTATCATTACGATCATTAACATTGTCCTTTTTATTATCATTATCATCATATCCTTCTTATCATTATCATTTTTATTATGATATTATCGTCATTATCATTATAATACAATTATTATTGTTAATCTCATCATCCTTAATACTCTCATTATTATCATTGTTGTTATTAGTATTAGTATTAGTATTATCATTATTATTATCATTACATACATTATCATTGTTTTTACTATCATCATGATAATGATAATCTATATTTTCATCATTGCCATCATCATAATAATCATTTCAGCATTATTGTTGTTATCATTACCTTATTCTTCTATGGTTTTGAATATTATATAACAATTTCAAGCGATATTTTTATCCCCGTTTTATTTTCTTCCTTTTTTTCTTTTTACTTGCTAAGGATTATTTTTAAAAGCATATGATCCACGGATAATCTATATGTTTAAATGAAATTTTAGTTTGTTTGAATTGAAGTGCAGGTGCTGATATTTCTTTGAATTAATAAGCGATTAAAAATGATTGTTTCTTCCGTTTTCTTTGCTTTTCTTTTTTTGTACAAGTAGGGGGAACTTAAATATATATAAATGATACATATATTTATTATCTTCATATGGTTTTATATGAGGAAATTGCTATTCCTATTACTTTCATTATTATCATTGTCATTGTTATCATTATCATTATTATTATCATTACTATCATTCTTATTACTATTATTGTCTTCACTATCGTTATTATTATCATTATCATTATTACGTTTTAATGCCATTATCATTATTCTCATTATTATTGTCATTATCATTATTACGTGTTTACTGCTGTTATCTATATTCTCATTATCATTGTCATCCATTATCATAATTTTACAATTATCATTACAATTGTTGTTATCATTATTAGTATTAGTATCATTAATATTATTATCATTATCATCATCCTTATTACCATCATCATTATTGTCATAATCATCATTATCGTTCCTATAATTACCATCATTATCCTCATCATAACTGTCATCATTATCATTATCATCATTATCATCATCATTATTATCATTATCATTATTATTATCAGTCTTGCAGCTATCGTTGTTGTTGTTAATATTATAATCATCATTATCATTATCATCACTATTATTGGTGTTCTCGCCGTTGCTGCAGGTATGTCAAAACAGATCATTGATATCTTCAAAATAATAAAAACATCAATAATACCATGAACAGTATTATTAAAAGATATAAAAATAAAATAAAATAAATGAAAAAAAGAAGAAGAAAGCGAAGCGCACGGCCGCACGCACCAACGCCATCTACCGAGCGAAAAACAAAGCTAATGAATATGTGATGGATAACCTTATCTTAAATGCTGGGAAAAGATAATCCTCGATTGACTGGCTCCAAGTACGATACACTTTGACACTGTTTTCTCTATGTTTTCTCATCCGGGATGTTGTTATTATCATGAGTTATATCATTGTTAATCTTTAATTGGATATCGAATCGTTCGTGCAATCGTGTTTGATGTGTTGCTACGAATTTGCATGAAGTTGTGTTTTGTTTTTGTTTTTGTTTTGTTTTTCTCGTTTATTTATTTTATTATTTTCTAATTTCTTAATTGACGTTTGTTTTTTTGTTTTTCTCTATTTCATCATCTATCTCTAATGGGCTATTAAATCAATGTGTTTCGATTTTTCATTTTGAGTTATTCATTTTTTTTCTATATGGGATTGTGTTCTTTAATATCTTGATGTCTCTTCCTGTTTTTTTATTGAACACTTTAATCAACTTGATGCAGTGTGGTTAGTGTTGCAACAAAGATTTATACTGCCAGTGAAGGTATTGCATTTAGTAACTTTTGTTTGGTTATGCATTTAGCGGAAAAGCGATTTTTTTTTTTTTTTTCGTTGTTACATGTTTGTATTTTCATGAATGTTATTGATATTATCATCAATACTGTTATCTTTGTTGGCATTATTAATTTTCTGTCCTTATCATGACTTTCATCATTTCTTATCATCATCATTAGTATTATCATTATCATCATTACTATCGTTATTCATAGCATTGTTATCATTATCATCATTATCATTGTTTGATCATTATTATCACTATCATCATTATTGTCATTATCAGTAATATTATCATAATTATAATCATTAATACTATTATTACCATTATCATTATTATTATCATTATTAACATTATAATCATTATCATTATTATTATTATTACTATTACCATTATTATTACCATTACCATTATCATTATTATTATCATTATCATTATTATTATCATTATCATTATTATTATCATTATTATTATCATTATCATTATTATTATCATTATCATCATTATTATCATTATCATTATTATTATCATTATCATTATTATTATCATTATCATTATTATTATCATTATCATTATTATTATCATTATCATTATTATTATCATTATCATTATTATTATCATTATCATTATTATTATCATTATCATTATTATTATCATTATCATTATTATTATCATTATCATTATTATTATTCTTATCATTATTATTATCATTATCATTATTATTACTATTATCATTATTATTATCATTATCATTATTATTATCATTATCATTATTATTATCATTATCATTATTATTATCATTATCATTATTATTATCATTATCATTATTATTATCATTATCATTATTATTATCATTATCATTATTATTATCATTATCATTATTATTATCATTATCATTATTATTATCATTATCATTATTATTATCATTATCATTATTATTATCATTATTATTATCATTATCATTATTATTATCATTATCATTATCATCATCATTATCATTACTATTATCATTATCATTATTATTATCATTATCATTATTATTATCATTATCATTATTATTATCATTATCATTATTATTATCATTATTATTATTATTATCATTATTATTATCATTATCATTATTATTATTATTATCATCATTATCATCATCCTTAATACTCTCATTATCATCATTGTCATTGTTATCATTATCATTATTATTATCATTATCATTATTATTGTTATTATCATTATTATTATCATTATCATTATTATTATCATTATCATTATTATTAATATTGTTGTTATTGGTATTATTATTACTATTATTATTAGTATTAGTATTAGTATTAGTATTAAAATTAGTATTAGTATTAGTATTAGTATCAGTATCATTATTATTATCATTATCATTATCATCATAACTATCATTATCATTATTATTATCATTATCATTATTATCATCATAGCTATCATGATTATTATCATCATCATAATTATCATTATCATTATTATCATCATTATTATCATCCTTAATATTCACATTATTATCATTGTCATTGTTATCATTATCATTATTATTATCATTATCATTAACATTATTATTGTCATTAACATTATTATTTTCATTATCATTATCATTATCATTAACATTATTATTGTCATTATTATTATCATTATCATTAACATTATTATTGTCATTATTATTATCATTATCATTATTATTATTATTATTATTATTATTATTATTATTATTATTATTATTATCATGATCATCATTATTATCATTATCATTATTATTATCATTATCATTATTATTATCATTATCATCATTATTATCATTATCATTATTATTATCATTATCATCATTATCATCATTATCATCATTATCATCATTATCATCATTATCATCATTATCATCATTATCATCATTATCATCATTATCATCATTATCATCATTATCATCATCATTATCATTATTATCATTACCATTATTATTATCATTATTATTATAATTACCATTATTATTATTATTATCATTATCATTATTATTATCATTATCATTATTATCATTATTATTATTATCATTATCATTCTTATTATCATTATTATAATCATTATCATTATTATTATCATTATCATTTTTATTATCATTATCATTATTATCATCAGTATCATCATTATCATCATTATCATCATCCTTAATACTCTCATTATTATTGTTATTGTTATTAGTATTAGTATTAGTATTAGTATTAGTATTAGTATTAGTATTAGTATTAGTATTAGTATTAGTATTAGTATTAGTATTAGTATTAGTATTAGTATTAGTATTAGTATTAGTATTAGTATTGGTATTGGTATTGGTATTGGTATTGGTATTGGTATTAGTATTAGTATTAGTATTAGTATTAGTATTAGTATTAGTATTAGTATTAGTATTAGTATTAGTATTAGTATTAGTATTAGTATTAGTATTAGTATTAGTATTAGTATTAGTATTAGTATTAGTATTAGTATTAGTATTAGTATTAGTATTAGTATTAGTATTAGTATTAGTATTAGTATTAGTATTAGTATTAGTATTAGTATTAGTATTAGTATTAGTATTAGTATTAGTATTATCACCATTATTATCATTACTATCATTGTCATTATTGTTATCATTATTATTATCATTATCATTATTATTATCATTATCATTATTATTATCATTATCATTATTATTATCATTATCATTATTATTATCATTATCATTATTATTATCATTATCATTATTATTATCATTATCATTATTATTATCATTATCATTATTATTATCATTATCATTATTATTATCATTATCATTATTATTATCATTATCATTATTATTATCATTATCATTATTATTATCATTATCATTATTATTATCATTATTATTATTATTATCATTATCATCGTAATTATCATTATCATTATCATTATTATCATCATTATCATCGTTATTATCATTATTGTTGATATTATTATTATTGTTATTATTATCATTATCATTATCAATATCATTGTTGTTATTAGTATTAGTATTAGTATTAGTATTAGTATTAGTATTAGTATTAGTATTAGTATTAGTATTAGTATTAGTATTAGTATTAGTATTAGTATTAGTATTAGTATTAGTATTAGTATTAGTATTAGTATTAGTATTAGTATTAGTATTAGTATTAGTATTAGTATTAGTATTAGTATTAGTATTTGTATTAGTATTATCATTATCATTATCATTATCATCATCATCATTACCATTGTTGTCATTATCAGTATTATCATCATCATTATTATCATTATCATTATTATTATCATTATCATTATTATTATCATTATCATCATTATTATCATTATCATCATTATTATCATTATCATCATTATTATCATTATCATTATTATTATCATTATCATTATTATTATCATTATCATTATTATTATCATTATCATTATTATTATCATTATCATTATTACTTTCATCATCATCATTATTATCATTACCTTGATCACTATCATTATCATTATTATTAATATTGTTGTTATTGGTATTAGTATTAGTATTAGTATTAGTATTAGTATTAGCATTAGTATAAGTATTAGTATTAGTATTATCATTATCATCATTATCATCATTATCATCATTATCATCATTATCATCATTATCATCATTATCATCATTATCATCATTATCATCATTATCATCATTATCATCATTATCATCATTATCATTATCATCATTATCATCATTATCATCATTATCATCATTATCATTATCATCATTATCATCATCATCATTGTCATCATCATCATTATCATCATTATCATCATCCTTATTATCATCATTATTATCATCACCATTATTATCATTACCATTATTATCATCATTATTATCATCCTTGTTATTATCATCATTGTCATTGTTATCATTATCATTATTATAATCAGTATTATCATCATTATTATCATCATTATCATTATTATTATCTTTGTTGTTATTAGTATTAGTATTAGTATTAGTATTAGTATTAGTATTAGTATTAGTATTAGTATTAGTATTAGTATTAGTATTAGTATTAGTATTAGTATTAGTATTAGTATTAGTATTAGTATTAGTATTAGTATTAGTATTAGTAGTAGTAGTAGTATTAGTATTAGTATTAGTATTAGTATCATTATTAGTATTATTATTATTGAGTATGAGCATGATTATCATTATCATTATTACTTATTATTATTATTATCATTATTATTATTATTATTATTATTATCATTATTATTATTATCATTATTATTATTATTATCATTATTATTATCATTATTATTATCATTATCATCATTATCATTATCATCATCATTATCATCATTATCATCATTATTTCATTATCATTATCATCATTATCATCATTATCATCATACTGTTATCATTATCATCATTATCATCATCCTTAATACTCTCATTATTATCATTGTCATTGTTATCATTATCATTATTATTATTAACATTATCATTAATATTATCATTATCATTATTATTAATATTGTTGTTATTAGTATTATTATTATCATTATTATTATTAGTATTATTATTATTATTAGTATTAGTATTAGTATTATCATTATCCTTAATATCGTTATCATTATTATCATCATTATCCGGAATATCATTATCATTATCATTATCATTATCATTATCATCATCATTATCATTATTATTATCATTATCATTATTATTATCATTATCATTATTATTATAATCATCATTATTATTATCATTATCATTATTATTATCATTATATTATTATTGTTATTATTATTGTCATCATCATTATTATAATCATTGTCATTGTTATTAGTATTAGTATTAGTATTAGTATTAGTATTAGTATTAGTATTAGTATTAGTATTAGTATTAATATTAATATTAATATTAATATTAATATTAGTATTAACATTATCATCATCATTATCATTATTATTATCATTATCATCATTATCATCATTATCATCATTATCATCATTATCATCATTATCATTATCATCATTATCATCATTATCATCATTATCATCATTATCATCATTATCATCATTATCATCATTATCATCATTATCATTATCATCATTATCATCATTATCATCATCCTTAATACTCTCATTAGTATCATTATCATTGTTATCATTATCATTATTATTATCATTATCATTATTATTATCATTTCTATTATCATTGTTGTTTTTTTGGTGTATTTGGGTGGTATTTTTCGAATTACATTTTAGTGGTATGTTTTGCGTGCTTTTGGGTGGCCTTCTTGTGTATATTCGGGTGGTATTTTTGGTGCGCATTTAGGTAGCATTTTTGGTGTGTGCGTGTGCGTTTGACCAGCATGTTTTATATGTATTTGAACGGTATTTTTATATGTAAATCTTTGCTGCATTAGTTTTATATGTTTGTTCGATTTGTCTGTCATTTTGTATGTTTATTTGTTTCCGACTGTTTTAGAAAACTTTTCATAATCATCCTGTTATGTAAGACTGTCTGCCTTACTTAGTCAATTGAGGATTCCTCTTTTAGACAATGATTCATACTAGTTTTCACTCTTCATATATACTTCTTCTTTAAAATCCTATCTACATTCAATACCTCACAGTATTCAGTATACATCTCTCGTCTCCTCGAATCAACCAAATGACAAAAGTATCATATTCCATCATATTCTGCAGAGGAAAATAGATACGTGTTCCCTTGCCATACAAAGTCTATAAATGATATTGTAGAACAAATACGACACAATTTTTCCATTAGTGTGTTTGAGATTCTCCCACACTAAGGACATCTGGCGGCCCAATGTCGATACTATGAAATTGACGACATTTCGATTTTTCGCTCTCGCTCTCTGTCTGTCTGTCTGTCTGGTTGTTTCTATTAATCTTTCTTCCTCTTAAGATTTCTCTCTCTGTTTCTATCCTCTTGCTTTGTGTATCTTTTTATTAGTTTATCTATCTATTTTTCTTTCTTTTCCCTCTTTCTCTTTCTACTTTCATTCTCACTGTCTGTCTCTCTATCTATATCTATCCGTGTATCTATCGCTTTCTCTCTCTCTCTCTCTCTCTCTCTCTCTCTCTCTCTCTCTCTCTCTCTCTCTCTCTCTCTCTCTCTCTCTCTCTCTCTCTCTCTCTCTCTCCCTCCCTCTCCCTCTCCCTCTCTCCCTCTCTCTATATATATTTTTTCTCTCTATTTTTTTCTTTTCTTTTTTTTAATGTCACGCGCCGATGGAAAATATGTCAATCACACGCACCCGAACACATTATTGTCATATGGATCGGAACCCTT
>NW_028234437.1:7697092-7699592 GCF_977035675.1 Penaeus japonicus
GCATCCACTCAGTAGAAAGCATCCACTCAGTAGAAAGCATCCACTCAGTACAAAGCATCCACTCAGTAGAAAGCATCCACTCAGTACAAAGCATCCACTCAGTAGAAAGCATCCACTCAGTAGAAAGCATCCACTCAGTACAAAGCATCCACTCAGTAGAAAGCATCCACTCAGTACAAAGCATCCACTCAGTACAAAGCATCCACTCAGTACAAAGCATCCACTCAGTACAAAGCATCCACTCATTATAAAGCATCCACTCGGTAGAAAGCATCCACTCAGTATAAAGCATCCACTCAGTAGAAAGCATCCACTCAGTAGAAAGCATCCACTCAGTAGAAAGCATCCACTCAGTAGAAAGCATCCACTCAGTACAAAGCATCCACTCAGTAGAAAGCATCCACTCAGTAGAAAGCATCCACTCAGTAGAAAGCATCCACTCAGTAGAAAGCATCCACTCATTATAAAGCATCCACTCGGTAGAAAGCATCCACTCAGTATAAAGCATCCACTCATTATAAAGCATCCACTCAGTAGAAAGCATCCACTCAGCATAAAGCATCCACTCAGTATAAAGCATCCACTCAGTATAAAGCATCCACTCAGCATAAAGCATCCACTCAGTATAAAGCATCCACTCAGTAGAAAGCATCCACTCAGCATAAAGCATCCACTCAGTATAAAGCATCCACTCAGTATAAAGCATCCACTCAGCATAAAGCATCCACTCAGTATAAAGCATCCACTCAGTATAAAGCATCCACTCAGCATAAAGCATCCACTCAGCATAAAGCATCCATTCAGTATAAAGCATCCACTCATTATAAAGCATCCACTCAGTAGAAAGCATCCACTCATTATAAAGCATCCACTCATTATAAAGCATCCACTCAGTACAAAGCATCCACTCATTATAAAGCATCCACTCATTATAAAGCATCCACTCAGTAGAAAGCATCCACTCAGTATAAAGCATCCACTCACTATAAAGCATCCACTCAGTAGAAAGCATCCACTCAGTATAAAGCATCCACTCAGTATAAAGCATCCACTCAGTATAAAGCATCCACTCACTATAAAGCATCCACTCACTATAAAGCATCCACTCACTATAAAGCATCCACTCACTATAAAGCATCCACTCACTATAAAGCATCCACTCAGTATAAAGCATCCACTCACTATAAAGCATCCACTCAGTAGAAAGCATCCACTCAGTAGAAAGCATCCACTCATTATAAAGCATCCACTCGGTAGAAAGCATCCACTCAGTATAAAGCATCCACTCATTATAAAGCATCCACTCAGTATAAAGCATCCACTCACTATAAAGCATCCACTCACTATAAAGCATCCACTCAGTAGAAAGCATCCACTCAGTATAAAGCATCCACTCATTATAAAGCATCCACTCAGTATAAAGCATCCACTCAGTATAAAGCATCCACTCACTATAAAGCATCCACTCAGTATAAAGCATCCACTCAGTATAAAGCATCCACTCAGTATAAAGCATCCACTCAGTAGAAAGCCTCCACTCAGTAGAAAGCATCCACTCAGTATAAAGCATCCACTCAGCATAAAGCATCCACTCAGTATAAAGCATCCACTCAGTATAAAGCATCCACTCAGTATAAAGCATCCACTCAGTATAAAGCATCCACTCAGTAGAAAGCATCCACTCAGTATAAAGCATCCACTCAGTATAAAGCATCCACTCAGCATAAAGCATCCACTCAGCATAAAGCATCCACTCAGTATAAAGCATCCACTCAGCATAAAGCATCCACTCAGCATAAAGCATCCACTCAGCATAAAGCATCCACTCAGCATAAAGCATCCACTCAGCATAAAGCATCCATTCAGTATAAAGCCTCCACTCAGCATAAAGCATCCACTCAGTATAAAGCATCCACTCAGCATAAAGCATCCACTCAGCATAAAGCATCCACTCAGCATAAAGCATCCACTCAGCATAAAGCATCCATTCAGTATAAAGCCTCCACTCAGCATAAAGCATCCACTCAGTATAAAGCATCCACTCAGCATAAAGCATCCACTCAGCATAAAGCATCCACTCAGCATAAAGCATCCACTCAGTATAAAGCATCCACTCAGCATAAAGCATCCACTCAGTATAAAGCATCCACTCAGCATAAAGCATCCATTCAGTATAAAGCATCCACTCAGCATAAAGCATCCACTCAGTATAAAGCATCCACTCAGCATAAAGCATCCACTCAGCATAAAGCATCCACTCAGCATAAAGCATCCACTCAGCATAAAGCATCCACTCAGTAGAAAGCTTCGAAAGGGCCTTTTTTGCTTTTTTCTGTACAGGATAGAGATTTTCCGTGATGTGTGCCGTGATATAGATGGAGTGAAAGATTCTATATCTGGGGAGGTTTCTGTGATGGTGAGCTTGGTAGAATTGAATTCAAACCTTGATATGTATGGGTAGAAATATATCTGTTGGTAGATGGGTAGATAAATTGAGACA
>NW_028234437.1:7719592-7724592 GCF_977035675.1 Penaeus japonicus
TGGAGCCTCTATATTGCTAGCCAAGTCATAAAAAAAATCTAGAAGAGATAGTTTATTGATTTAGGTACTTAGATAATTCTGATGGTATTTTGGTTACATGAAAGGATTCCAGGTGTTTGTAAGGGAGAGAGGGAGAGAAAGAGTGAGTGAGAGTGAGTGAGAGAGAGAGAGAAAGAGTGAGTGAGAGTGAGTGAGAGAGAGAGAGAGAGAGAGAGAGAGAGAGAGAGAGAGAGAGAGAGAGAGAGAGAGAGAGAGAGAGAGAGAGAGAGAGAGAGAGAGAGAGGGAGAGAGAGAGAGAGAGAGAGAGAGAGAGAGAGAGAGAGAGAGAGAGAGAGAGAGAGTGTGAGTGAGTGAGAGAGAGAGAGAGAGAGAGAGAGAGAGAGAGAGAGAGAGAGAGAGAGAGAGAGAGAGAGAGAGAGAGAGAGAGAGAGAGAGAGAGAGAGAGAGAGAGAGAGAGAGAGAGAGAGAGAGAGAGAAAGTGTGAGTGAGTGAGAGAGAAAGAGAGAGAGAGGGAGAGAGAGAGAGAGAGAGAGAGAGAGAGAGAGAGAGAGAGAGAGAGAGAGAGAAGAGAGAGAGAGAGAGAGAGAGAGAGAGAGAGAGAGAGAGAGAGAGAGAGAAAGGGAGGGGGGGAAAGAGGAGAGAGAGAGAGAGAGAGAGAGAGAGAGAGAGGAGAGAGAGAGGGAGAGAGAGAGAGAGAGAGAGAGAGAGAAGGGGGGGGGAGAGAGAGAGAGAGAGAGAGAGAGAGGAGGGAGGGAAGGAAAGAGAGAGAGAGAGAGAGAGAGAGAGAGAGAGAGAGAGAGAGAGAGAGAGAGAGAGAGAGAGAGAGGGAGAGAGAGAGAGAGAGAGTGAAAGAGAGAGAGAGGGGGGGAGAGTAAGAGAGAGAGCGAGTGGGAGAGAGAGAGGAGAGAGAGAGAGAGACAGAGAGGGAGAGAAAGAAAGAGAGAAAGTGAGAGAGTGGGAGAGAAAGTGAGAGAGAGAGTAATAGAGAGAGAGACAGTTCCATCCCGAGGAGGAAATGTAGACATCGCATTTGGAGCTTTTGCAAGAATTAACAATGGAGATATGGAGTTAGTATTCATCGTCGAACAGTGTTTGGTATGGATGCCAGAGGACCCGCTCTGAATGTACGTCTCTATTTCTCTCTCTCTCTGTTTATCTGCCTTTCTCTCTTTCTCTGTCTCTGCCCACCCCCGGCCCCTTCCACCCTCCGCGGCCTCCCCGGACCCACCCTTCCTCCTCCTCCCTCTAGTCCTCACATTCCGGCTGTCTCTGCATGTGTCCTCTCTCCAACCGACGCCCATGAGTCACTTTGGTTTTTAAAGACCCCACCACCTAGTTAAATGTCCCTCAGACACACGTAACGCGTCATACTCACACATGAAAAATCACACTCTCTCTCTCTCTCTCTCTCTCTCTCTCTCTCTTCGCCCACCTCCCCCACACACCCGCCTCCCTTCCCCCTCACACACCCAACAACAATATCACCCAACACACATCCACTCACAACCCTCTCTCTCTCTCTCTCTCTCTCTCTCTCTCTCTCTAGATATTTTCTCTCTCACCACTCTCTGAGCGCACTCCGCACTCTATCTATCTATTCTCTCTCTCTCATCTATCTATCTATCTATCTCTCTCTCTCTCACTCCCCACCACCATCCCCCACCACCTCACACCAACCCCAACCCACCACAACCCTACCCACCCCACACTAACACCCACCTCACACACCCACACAACCCCACACACTACACACACACAACTACACACTCTCACACACACAAACACTTCTAAACACACTCACTCCACACACACACACTCACTCAACTCACTTCCACTAACAAAAATCACAAACACACACTCTCTCTCTCTCTCTCTCTCTCACACACACAAAGCCTCTCTCCCTCTCTCTCTCCCTTTCCTCCTCTCCTTTCTCCTCTCTTCCCCCTCTCTCTCCTCGCTCCCTCATCTCCTCCAGCGCTCCTCTCTCATATCCCTCAGCCTTTCCCTAGGTCGCTTCCGTTTTCCCTTACTTCACACTCTCTCACACACTCACCCCCAACACCCCCTTTCACTCTCTCTCTCTCTCTCCGACCCATCTCTCTTTCTCTCCCTCCCTCCGTTTCCTTTTTTCTTTCCTCTCAGGAGAAATTGACAGCGTATAGTTACTTTTTCCTCTGTGCTGACACGATCATTTGACAGCGAGGGGAGAAGGAAGGCAAGAGAGCTGTCTAAAAGGCGACTTTCAACCTTAAGGAAGAAATATAAGAATTTTACTTTCTTAGCTTTTATTTCGATGCTTTAAAGATCGGATTTTTCTCACGATATAACTAGTGAGAAAAATAAAGGGAGGGAGGGAGGGAGGGAGAGAGAGAGAGAGAGAGAGAGAGAGAGAGAGAGAGAGAGAGAGAGAGAGAGAGAGAGAGAGAGAGAGAGAGAGAGAGAGAAACGGAGGGAGAAAATATATAAAAAGAGCTACGGATGCATAGGTCTATAACGCTTGACGTTTTTATGACAAAATGACTGTCGTTTTACATGCTAGTCATTCAAGATATTTGGATAGTGTATTTATGAAGTGTTAGAACATCCATATTACTAATTAATTTGTGTATCAATGTCTTAGTAATGATGTAGTGACTGCTGATTTGATTTTACAATTGGGTGGGTCGAGTTCGGAATGATCGTTTTTATATGATGGATTAAGATGAATTCGAATCTAAAACAAGTCCTGGGATAGGTTATAGCTCTTTAATTTTAGGTTAACATGACAGGAAACTCATAATATATAAAATTCAAAATGCAAATAGATAAGTCAGTGTCCCACTTACGTTTTCTCTCGTAAACACATGCAGAGAGAGAATTATTTTTGTTACTGAATAAGACGATTATAATTCCAGTTTCATCAATAAATAAAAATTTCTTATTTGAGAAGAAAATAGACTGTTTTCGCGTGACGTCATAACTAACGCGTACGCCATATTGGAAGCATTGGAGGCGCACACTATTATCATATCTCTCGAAAATTGTTAAAATTCAATGGCAAAAAGAGTGAAATACTGTCGTGTCTACGGGTACCCTAACAGGCAAGACCAAGAATCACAACTTGAATGTTATAGGCTTCCTCAGATAATCCAAAATCAAGGTGAAATGAGATCTAGTATTAAGAAGTACAGGCAATGATTGATATATTAAGCCACTTTTTCCATGGTATCATTTGACTTTTATCTAAACACGAAAGCCTAATAGTTGTAATAATCAGATATACTAGTTTCAAGAACTGATGCGTTTTCTTTTATATTCATCTTCCGATTTTTTTCTCTTCTTTTTTTTTTTTTTTTTTTTTTTTTTTTTTTTTTTTGAAATAACATCCTTGCGAAACAATTCATCTGATGATAAGTAGTTTTAAACTAAATTTGCTATTATTTAGAAATCAAATAAATAAAAGTGAAGGAGGAAAAACCTGAATAATCTTTCTGCTCGAAATTGCTGTTAAATGATCGCAAAACAACCACCGTATCGGAACGAACCAGAACCTCATACAGATTTGAACCAATTTATAATCCAGAGGCCTGTGCTGCCTTACTGCGTGACTGCCGACCGTGTAATGACCTTTGACCTCGAAGTGGGGGAACGTTATCACGAAGAGAACGCTCGTGAACCGCCAAACACGAGCAAGTGCCGAGGACACCTGTTAACTTTTCCCGAGGAAAGATTTTTCTGGTCTCGAACCCGGGAACCTCCGACGCTGGAATCAACCTGAAATAGAAGTTAGACGCTTTGTCGACTGTACCACCGAGATCTAAATTGACAAATCGAAACTCGGGCCTTATATATCGCCAATTCTTCTATTATCATTCCTTTTGTCACTTTTACCTCGCTTTTCCTTTGATTTTCATTCCTAATTCTTTGATTTTTTTATTCAATCATCTTAATGATTGTAAGTAGAACCATTCATGGTATTTGCTTTATCATTTAAATAAGGGATAATTAATGTAATTAATTCCGTTTATGTTTAAACAAATATTAGGTATTAGGTTAATTTAATATTTAAAAATATCCCGTCTATGATCTGAAAAATTTAAATATATCAATATACAATTAATATCAATAAGTATTTAATAAATCAATCATTAGGTTATTACCGTTATTCTAAACATAATTATACTTGGAACTATGTTTGATAAACGGAGTTTTAAAAGATTTAGGTTTAATTATCATAAGTAAAGAGAAGGAGAGAGAAAAAAAAGGATTAGATAAAAAGCCAAAGAAAAAACTAAACACATTGAAAAATACTATAGATTACTCACTATCATTTTCGCTGATATTCTAATTAAGAAGAATATCAGTTACATAATATCTAAAAAAACATATCGTTTTCCTCTTTCTCTTTCTCTCTCTCTCTCTCTCTTCTCATACTCTCTCTCGGTCTTTTTATTTATATTTCTTTCCGTGATTCCTGCTCTGCGTCCTTTTTGACTCTTCCTTAATATTTGCCCCAGTCTTTCTGTCTGACTGGTTTCAACCACCCCCTTTCCCCTTCTCTCTCTAAATTTTCTATCTGTTTCTCTTTCTTGTTTCTCTCTCTCTCTCTCTCTCACTCTATACTTCCCTCCCTCCCTATACATCCCTCCCTCTGTCTTCCTCCCTCTCTGTCCTGTCTGTCTCTCTTTTCCTTCAATCAAGTTCGTCGCAAGGTATTGTCATTCATGTTATTTGCAATTCCTCCGCTAATAAGGAAATCAAACGTAAATTAATTTCCATTATGTTGAACTAGTATTATCATTGAGGTCAGCACTTCTATTCAATTATAAATTGAGAGGATTTTATAAGTATGGAATTGTCCGATAAACTGTGTCTAATAACTTCCGCTAGACATAGATTTAATATTACGATGGCGGAATTTTATAAGAATTGGATGAAGTGTTTCAGGGAGGGACCACACACAACGCACACACGCATACGCACACCACAGCGAGCACATAGGACGTACACGGCAACACACG
>NW_028234437.1:7734592-7737092 GCF_977035675.1 Penaeus japonicus
TATGTACATAGGAAGAAAGACGGCCTACAAATTTTAGCAACGTTCAATCTGCAATTAGTGGCATTATTGAAAAGTATATATTTTTCGTTTGTAACCCCGCCTTCATACCCAGGAATTGGAAAAAAGTTATATAAGATGATTAGACAAAGGAATTTTTTTTCCTATTTTATTTTTAATAGATTATTTGGAGTCAAGTGACCATTTGTATCGTAATTAATGTGGCTTTCGGTCGGTTAGTAACACCGTAAAGTTTGCAGTTACGCTTTATTTGGATATTTTACATATTTTTGGCTAAGATAGCTAATATATTTATATATGTGTGTGTGTGTGTGTGTGCGCGTGTGTGTGTGTGTGCGTGTGTGTGTGTGTGTGTGTGTGTGTTCGATCGTTCTGTATCTCTAGATCTGCCATGCTCTCCGAAGATTCGCTCTTCTGCGGATGCTGCTGTCCCTCTTAACCATTAAGCACTGTAAACCTACCTTTCAGCTCACTCTTTCCTATATGCAAACACGAACCCACGAGTCAGTTCAGTAATTACGTAGTATCTCCATATTTGCATGAGCTTCAATGTCCTCTCTGGCAGCATTCGGGGTGCGGGTTTGCTGTGTCAACCAATTTTTGGACGCTTGTCAGTTCTTGGCCTGTAAGACGATAATGGTGTGATTTTCAGGATCCTTCTTCCATGAGTATCCCAATGACTCTTGTCCATGAAGTGGTACAAGAAGATCTGATTCTCCCTTCATGAAATGGCGATCGTGAACACTTTCCTGATGCACAAGACACCGATAGGTCGTATGGCTTAGTTGAACTTCGGAGGACCGTTTGCTCGCGAGCCAAGAGACTAGGACGAGTCCGGGCTTATTCTTTCTGTAGCAGCGATACCAGACTTCAGGTTGCTATAGAGCATTTTTATATTCTTAGGCTCAATGGTTGTTATAAGTGGTAACGTGTTAGCTAATTCCACGGTAAGTGCATTTAATTAAGGTTTTACTCTACCAGTTCACTTTGGCGTTCACACCTGGCAGAAGAATGATAAACCACGGTCTATATATCCTGTTACCAAGGGAGACGCATTCAATTCTTATTAAACTACTGTTTGATTGTCTTCGTTTCTAAAATCATGAATGACTTGAAGTTTTCAGATATTTCGCTTGGAAAAAAGAGCATTAAGTAACTTTCCAACGAGGCTTCGTTTTTGTTCTAAATACCTGGACTGTCCTCGAGACACGGTCAGCTTTCGACCATAAAAGTTTTCAGCTCTGGATTATACTGTCAAGTAAGCTGAATGCAGATTCTTTATGTAATATTTAGAAATAAAAGTAATATGCTATTTTCAAGCCTTTGGAATGTTTTGCTTTGATAAACTAATAATTTAAATGCCTTGCTTTTCTTATTGCTGCGCTCTTTGTTCGAATTCGTACCTAGAACCAACCGCCTTTGAATGTATATCTGGAATCTGTTCGATAACTACAGCTATCACGGCTCTTTTTGTTCACTTATTGATTGACGTAAATTGTTTGCATTGAGCGGAATAAGAATATGAATTTGAATTTGAGAGATAGTGAGGTGGGGGGTGGACGGGAGGATTGCGAGTTTTTTTTTTATTTTATTTATGTTTATTTTTTTTTTTTTTTTATGGGATTGTGGGTGCTGGGATAGTAAGGGGAGGAGAGAGCGAAAGCGAACAAGAGAGAGAGAGAGAGAGAGACAGGCAGACAGAGAGAGAGGGAGGAAAAAAAGAATGAGAATATAAAAAAACTTATCTTTAGAGAGCAAGGGAAAGATAAATAAGGAGACAGAGAGAGAAGTGTAGGGCGAGAAAGGGAGAAAGATAAGAAAAATAAGGAAGAGAGAGAGAGAAAGTTGAACACTTGCATAAATAGAGGTCCGATTATCATATTCTTCTAAAACAGAAGATAACCTCAGTATTCATTGACAAATTCCAAACCTGGATAGTTTCTCTTTCTCTCCCTCTACTTCTTGTTTCTCTTCCTCCTCTTTCTCTTTCCTTCACCTACTCCTCTTTCTCCATCTCCCATCCCTCCTCCACTCTTCCCAACCCAACCTTTTTTCTCCTACTTTACTCCTACTCTTCTTTCTCCTCCCTCACTCTTATTCCCTTTCCTCCTTCCTGCTCATTTCCCCTCCTATCATTTCCCCTCACTCCCCCTACCTATTTCTCAGCCCCCCTCCCCCCTACTTTTCAACCCTCTTCCAACTTCCTCTCCCCCCCCCCCCCCCATCCCCACTTCTCCATCCTCCTCCTCCTGTTTCGTTTCCCTTCCTCCTTTCCTTCCATTTCCTACAAGCTTCCCTCTCTCTTTACCCCCCTCCCCCCTCCAATTTTCCCTTAACCCTCCTTCCATCAACCCACCTACCCCCCCCCCCACCCCTCCTCTTCCTATCCTTCTTCCTCTCTCTTCCTGGATAACATGACGACTTCCTCCCTGTCTCCCCCCACCTAATCCCCTCTCCCTCTTTCCTCCTTCCTTCCTCCTCC
>NW_028234437.1:7779592-7782092 GCF_977035675.1 Penaeus japonicus
ACTATTCAACCCTCTCTAGTCACCCAATCTCCGATCCTCCATTACCTCCCGACCCTCTTGCGATCGCACTGCAACACCATACCAACATTGCAATCGGAGTGTTTATAGTACCAAATAACAAAGTACAAGATTTGCAGAAAAGGCGAAAGGAAATGTAGTTTGTATTAATTTTTTTCTTCTTCTTCGGGGAGACGTTAAAGGTTCTCGCGCGAGAAAATGGACCAGCTCGGGAACCTGTTGTTACTAGTGTGTGGTGTGACGCTGATCTACGGTAAGTTGATAATTGCAGAGAGAGAGAAGAGTTAAGTGTGAGGTAGGCCTACCAACACGGGTTTTTTTTCCCGACGATTTTTTTTTTCTGTCTCTCTAGATTTCCCCCCCTCTTTATCCTTGACACGGGCGGCCGATACTTACATTGGTGTAGCAATTCTGTAGGGAACGTCAACCACGTGCAGTTTTGTAGACCATTTCTTAATTTGACCAATTAATGAATGTTAAGTGCCAGGGCGAGGTAATATAATAAAGTGTGAGAATATTCGCATAGGCCTGGCAGATTTATTTCTATCAGTCAGCATGGGACCTTTTAACACAGCCGACACATCATTTTCTTGATTTTTCTCTATTTCTTCCAAAGTCAGGGACTATACATAGTACTTGAAAATTACTTTTAAAAATGAGCTTGTCCCTTTCAACATTCTGAGGATCCTGTGTTATTAGATATAACGAATTTTAGTGATGTTTTTAATAAAAATGAAATCATCATCATCATCATCATCATCATCATCATCATCATCATCATCATCATCATCATCATCATCATCATCATCATCATCATCATCATCATCATCATCACCACCACCACCACCACCATCATCATGATTATCATCATTATTGCCATCGCCATCACTTTCATTATCATTTTATGAGATCCATTGTGCCCAATGAATAACCCTTTTGAAAATTCAGTGAAAATTGAGTTTCAAGCCAATTTTTTTCTTACCATAACTTATTTTGCTTGATATGAGATTTTTATTTATTAATAGATGTGATAGTTTAAGTTTTTTTTGTTAGAGTATGTTGTTTATTATTGAAAATTCAGTTCGATTTAGGGATCATGCAATTGCAAATATTCATTTGAACTAAACACAGACTAATTTTCAAGTTATGATACATTTTGTCTGCACTATAGTTCTGAAATGTTAAGTTCCCATGACTAATATGTATTTATCATTTCCATTTGACCAGATCATGTGTGTTCACGTCTAGACATTTTGCGCACATGATCAGTCTATAAATATTCTAAACAAAATGTACTTCTTTGTAGGGACTTCTCATGTAAATACAAATATGTAAAGGAAGGAAACACGAGGATTAAGAATCTAACGTATTCAAGGTTACCTTTTGTTCCGAACTGAGTGTAGTAGAATTTCGGATTTCGAAAATAAGACAATATGACTTTCAAAGACAAGAATCGTAATTTCTTATATACTTTAACGTTATCAGACTGAATATGCATGAGGTGTTTGAGTCTTATTTTTTCTCATTTTTGTGAATAAAGACTTAGGGAAATCACCCTAGTAGTACCCAACTGTACTAATTGCTAGACGATCATAGGAAGCCCATTGTTTGGGGAATGAGGTGATCAAGGCTCCTCATCTTTGACAGGTTAATGTATAGTATGAGTTGTTTGAACTGGACCATTCGATACTAATAGTTTGGAAAACCATGTACTTTTAATCGTACTGTTTTAAATTCTTTACTGTTTTGATTCTTTACTGTTCTTTGAACTAAGTTGACCTCAGAATGTGTTCTGAGATTGGCCTTTGATTGTTAATTGTTGCTTTGCTCATATTAACCCTTTCTCGACGGGTCACGTGCTACGCGAAAATCCCTATGCCGGGCCATTGCAATATTGCATTGGAAATGTCACACTGACATGACACCCCAGCATCAGGAATTTAGCTGTGTCACATGGGTGTGACGCACCGTCGTCATAGGGTTAAGAAAAGAAGGAAAGAAAGAAACATAATTATTATTAAAAACTACACAGATAGATCAACCCATCTGAGATGAGTATGCTTGACCATGCACCCCCCCCCCCCCCCCCACACACACACAGAGGTATATTTTAAGTGAATGGCAGTGATAGATTGGGGTATGTGACTGTCATAAAGAATACATGGTTTTTGTTTAAACATTATCAATTTAATTTCATTATATAATCCATCTTGTAAATTTTATTTCAATAGGATTTTCAATTTTTTTTATTTTGTCTTACAATGGTAGCAAGTGTTTTTTTGGGATAAGGATATCTTTTAGATATGTCAAGTTTGTTATTTTAAGTTATCAAATTTTATTTATTTTGAAAAACATACGATTCAATGATTTTTTTCCTCACTTTTGAATAAATTTAGATAAATGATAGATATAATTTTAATAAGGTTAAGAAAATAAGCCAACCAATAAAGAGGAGGGGGCAATCACTTATTTGGGTGCAAAC
>NW_028234437.1:7794592-7812092 GCF_977035675.1 Penaeus japonicus
ACACATATTTATATAATGTATATATATATAATTATACATATTTATGTTTATATATAAATATATTTGAATATAAATGTATTTAAATATGAATATATATTTATAAATATTTATATGTATAATTTTACATATATGTATTATTTATTAATATAAATATATAGATGCACTGATATAAACCTGTATACATGTTACTATCTATATTTTTATTTTTTTGGTTCAAAAAGTAATGTCCCAAGTATTTTTTGAGGATGAATCTTTTTAATAAACTTTCAAGAATATCTCAGCATCCTGGTGGTTGTATAAAAGATAGCAGACATAGATATCAGGAAACACTGGAGAAAAGAACATGGTATTCATTGTAAAGAAGTTTTCACAGAATGTGTTTATGAAATAGTGCCTTATTAATTTCGCAAAAGAAATGTAAATTCCATATTAACCCAAACCCGACGGGCCCAGCGGTAAGTGGAAACCCCCTACGCCGGGTCTATGCAATATTGCATCGGGAACGTCACACTGGTGTGTTGCCCCATCATCGGGCATTTAGCCGTATCACACGTGTGACGCACCATCATCATAGGGTTAATTGGACAATTTCCAAGCTGTTATGGAAAATGTTCAAAGTCATGTAGGAAGATAATTTCAGTTTCTTATTGAAAATGTTTCCAAGTGTGGACTGTTGGTAGGGGACATATCTATTTATCCATTTATTTATTTAGTTATTTAGTATCTTTTATAACATGACCTAAGAGATGTTTGGAGTTAGCTTCCTAGATGTCATCAGTAGGCATTACACATACAATGTTATTCATTGTAGGGACTTGGTGGTATGGTTTAACATTCAGGTATCTTTGAAGGAAGTGTTGTCATATACTAAGGTCTCATCATGATGTAATTGTAAATTTTATATAGGTGTTCTAATTATCATTTAAGCTATCTAACATTATCTATTATATAGTTGAAAAGAAGAAAAAAATATATATGCATTTATAGTTTTTTTGATATGTATATAATTTGTATATACATATATATATATTTGTATATATATATAATACATATTTTATGTAATGCATATATACATATTTATAATATTTAGATATGATATGATAAAACAAATATTTATACATTAATACAGATATACACATACACATTGACTGAGTTGATGTTATATGAATGGTGCAAAGAAATATTGATCTGCTCACTCCATCCCCCATTAGCTCTGCTGTTGTGAGATAAAACGTATTAGAAGATTGAACCTGAAGGTGACCAAACAGAGGCTATGCTCCAACAACTGACTAAAAAGAAGCAGTTTCCATTTATGTAGTACCTTATTACCGTTTACTGTAAAGAAGGGAGTGGAACATGACATAAAATAAACGCTGTAATAAAGAAGTAATTATGCAAAAAGGAAGAAATGTAAAAGTCCTGAAAATAGATCTCAGGAAATTAATGGAACAGACTTGCTAATAATCTCAAAAAGTATTGGCTGCTCACAGTAGAATTACCTACAACAATTAAACAGTAAATGATTTGCAAAAAAAAAAAAAAAAAAAAAAAAATCAACCCTCTGGAGATCAAATATCTGTAAGAATGCAAATATCAAAACATCCCTCTGTACCTACTGAGAAACAGGAGAATAACAGATAAGCCAACTCAGTGCCTGCTAAACCCACAGAGATGCACTGGAGTGTGCATGATACAGGAGTCAAAAATAGACTATCAGGACTGCTATGGGTCACACTTCACTGGAAGGCTGCCTTATACCTTACCCAGACAAAAAGGGTTTGAGATAGATGCAGTCATCTGCGTTCAAACTTGAGAGAGGAAGGGGCTCCCAAAATACTGGGTGGCGAAGATGTATACTGGCATTACCCAGAATTAGTTATGGTTAGTTTCAGGGTTGGCAATAGTACCACTCCATTTGTATCTCATTCAGGAATCAAGAAGTATAGGTAGCAAAACGTCTACCAAAGCGCATTGGTGTTGAGTCAGCTGGGAGGCTCAGAGTATCACTGGGCAGATCAGCAAGGCAAGTAGCAGAGTGCTCAACTTGACTCGCAACGAGATAGAGCAAGGCTGCGACCTGCAATAGTCACAGAAATTTTATGCCACTTTAACATGAGCTTAGTCATTGCTACAATTTTTAAGGTTAGTTCCCAAAAAATGGCAGTCTAAAGTTTGGTAGTGTACCATTCATCCCTGAAGAAAGAGTGATACTGCTAGCTGTGGGTATTTCAGTGGCATATGTAGATAATCCCAGCCAGAAGCTAGCTCCAGCCCAGCCTGCTACCCCTAAGCGAGTTATGGATTCCCAATGAAAAGGAAAGTTGTGAGATAAAATACCTAGCCGCAGAGAGGAGTGTGACACTATACAGTGGATGTTTGCCCACCTATCTTATGTAATGGTGCACAATGAATAGTGGCAATGAGAAATATTTGTTGACCTCACCACCAAAAGATGGGTTTCACCAAGACTAGTATGCTGGCAATGAGTAAAGATAAGCTTTGTAAAAATTGCTCTTATTGTAGCCAAGAAAAGTAAAAAATTCTGCTGATTAGTAAAACAAAAAATATCCACTCAAGGAAATAATTAGACAGATTATAGTAATACTTGAGACACAAATAGCATGTTTACCATCTTAGTATCCTTATCTTACAACAATTAGTGCTGATGGAGTGAATTTTTCTTTTAGTATATTTGTTTGCATAAGGCCAGGTTATTAAATATTTTTGATTAGGGTACCATGGGTAATCTGTATAATCTTTGCACCAGATCTTGAGGGACTACAAAACAAATTTCTATGAGGAATGAAAAAGGATGAAATAGTAATTAGGATGTACTAAAGGGGGAAGTACAGTTTGTTGATCAGCACTGTTTTTTTTAAATTTACCTATGGACTTGTTATTTATCACTAGGTAGAACACTGTTGTGATACACCAAGATACAGTGTTCCATTGCATTTAATTCCCATTTGAAGGGACTTCCCAATCATGCCCTGTTTTTATAAACATTTGTAAACATTAGTAAATCTTTTTTTTGTGTATTCAATTTGTGAAATGGTGTCATAATTTTGGAGTCTTATCAGCAGTGACTCCTTTCTATTGACTCGTAAGTCCCAGACAAACGTTCGTTAAGAAGAGACACCCTTTCAAATGTTTTATTTTAAATGATTTTTGTTTGCTTCTCCCCCACGCACCCTATACTATATAAATGTTGAAAAAAATATTTGGATTTCTTAATGATTTTTAATGCAAGAAGATTAGCAAAGAACTTGTTGTAAATGGTATGAATATATATTTTATAGCTAAAGATTCATGGTTGTATCAGTATGTTAGAAATTGGAACATTTTCCAAAGACAATTTTTATTGTAGGCATGAACGGTCGGCCATGGCCAAAGTGGGTGAATAGCCTGCTCTGGCTCTGAAATACCCTGGTGTTTAGACCAAGTAGAACCAAAACCACCCAGTTGGGTATGGGTAAGACACTAATTAATGCCTCCAAAATGAACAAACTATTCCTTAAAGCATTGAAACTATAATGAAAGAGAGAAAAGGACCAAGGCTCAGAAACCGTACTCCCCCCTCCAGATATCATGACAGGACTAGATTGATATTAAAGAACCATATAGGCTATTTTTATTGCATTTTTGCTTCATATTTTAATTGTAAGTTCTTTGGTGCTGCATCCATAGTTCCTCCACCTTTATAGTTATCACCAGATTTTCATATGATTATCTTTTAGCCATTTAATAGATAGATTGAGTAATTTTCATTCTTGCTCTTATCTTGCTGCATTAAATCCACTATTTAGCTGACACAATCATGTTCTGGAAAATAACTACTGATATTGCAGTTCATGTAAAGAAGTTTGTTTACACTTCTATTTCTGACAGAACAAATTTAAAAAACTTTTTGGAAATGTTAGTCATGTCTACAAATTTATGATTAGCTTATTGACAGATAGTTTAGGTTATATATGTATGCAAATATATATATATATATATATATATATATATATATATATATATATATATATATATGTGTATATGTATATGTGCATATAGAATATATCCATATATATATATATGATGTAATATACTAATATATATATACATATTTATACATATATATACATTATATATATACATTATATATATATACACATTTATACATACATATATATACATATTTTCATAAATGTTTGTTTTTCTTTTTTGTCATTGTTAGTGTCAACTTGACACTTAGTCCTGGACTGTTCCAAACTAAATCAGAAAATTACCATTTTATCATTTTGGTAAGGGGTTCCCAAAGATCAATTGGTTATAATTCATGAGCATAGGTTAATGCTCAGCTTACTGTTGGTCAACATTTGTATATGTTTGATTACCTTCAGTTTGAATGGGAGATATAATGAAAATAGGTATCAAAATTAGTATCAATATTCTTACTCTTGATGTTATTTCTTTGGTTACCTATTGATTAAATATGGGATGTTGGACAATGTCTACACAACTTAACATTCCCCTGAAGAGGACTACTTTGGGAACCTCTGCTTTCAGTACTTCCCTCCTCCTCACTCACTTTGTCATAGTCACATCATGTCTCTGCTCTCACTTTGTGCATATGCATCAGATTCCAAAATCAACATAATATCATGATTAGGACTGATGATAATGAAGATTGAATCCTTTATTAGAAATACAAAATGGGGGGGATCGCTCTTTGTTAACATTGCTGATTGATGTTCAGATTTTGTGCAGATAGGTCAAAGGACTTAAAATCATTCTCGTCAGTTTTAAGTACCGACTGTACTGGAACTGAAAATAAGCATCAGTTATAGTTGTTTCAAAGAGTAGAGCGGTGATGTGTATCATGTCAAAATGAGGAGCTCACAATTGTGTCCAGTTATATTAATTTGATTGTTGGTTCACACATGAAAAATAAAAATAAAAAATTTAATGAGAAAAAAGTATCAATCATAGAACTACTTTTTTATTCAACTGATTTTGCATGTAATATCAAAATTTGGCGGATTTCTCTCCTCCTTTGTTTGATTTGGAAATTAAATATGACAAAATGCTAGAACATTATCCTCAATAATTTATCTAAGTTGTAGTAATGATTTTTAGCTGCATATTTTTGAAAGGCCTCTCACTTCCCAATATTAAATTAATCGTGAAACAGTGCGAGGTTGTGAGGGGAAGATGTACTTTCATATCTATTTTGTGAAAGATTTAGAGGGATGGTGTGGTGGTGTTGGTGGGAATGGGTTCTAGGATTGAGTATTGAGGAAAGTGTGGGCCCAGCAAGTGCCTCTGTGTTGGGGACTACCTGGCTCTAACAGCTGTGTGTCACTCTGACTGGCTGCAGCAAGAAGCAGGCGTGTTTGGACAAAAACGAGCCGTCAGTTTACAAGTGCTGGAAGCCTGGAGGCTTCTACCACAAAGAGTACCGATATGGACTGGAGGAAACTCTATCATGCTGCCGCAACACCGACTTCTGTAACCTCGAGTTCCCATCTGCTTCCCCTGGGGGGCCACCCCAGCCTCGCTTGTTTCCAGAGGCTTCCTCCTCGGATGAGCCTGGCCAGAGGGGTGGGGAAGGTAAGGCAAGCATCAGCCCAGCCTCCCTTCCTGATATCATTCTGGAATCCTGTGAGACTTACTTGAGTGTGGATAAGTGGGACATAAAGGATCATTCCCTTACAATAAATGCAGGATCTCTGGTGTGGATAATGGAGGAGAGGCTGGGTGGTGGCACATGTGTGACTATTGGCTTCCCTGCCCCACCTTGTAGGCTCTGTACTAACCACTCACAAGTAATATGATTCCACCCCTTCATCCTGGTTTCTCGTGACTTACTATTCTACTTGTGCACTGCTATTATGCTTTAATAACCTGTAGCTCTCACTACCTCACTTTTCTTCTCTTTTGTCTTCCTCATGCAGACTATTAGCAATTTCACCTTTGATGATGCCATTAAAAACCAGGTTTCAGATTTATAAAGACATAAATGCTTCACTGAACATATTCTGTATGCAATACCTGATTTATTGCTTTTAAAAATAATGTAATGCTTATTTGTCTTTATGGATTATAACATCTGGTAAAAAAAAGAAGAAAAAAAATATCAATACTGCACAAATCTTCCAATGATACACAATTAGCATATTATATATAATTGCCAGTGCTAAGGCAGTTTTACTGGTGTAGGATAAAAAAAAAAAGGTATGGTAAACGGTCTGTTCAACAGGATGAACTGGTAGGCTTTCCGGGGCTTTGGTCATTCTTCTTCGGCTGATGATTTATCTGTCTTCACCTGGAATGGACTGGTCACTCTTTTGGCTATATTGCACCTTAAGGTTGGCAGCTTGGTTGGCTGGAGAGACTGTGTCATGGCACAGTTTGTGATGGTTGCCAGGGACTGATTGTGTCATGACTCGCGCATAGTCAGTCGGTATACAAGAGCGGCTGGCAACCCCCTTACCATGCAATCATATATTTTGCACATAGAAGCATTTGCGGTGAGCATTGTGGGTCATTTTTGCTCGAGCTGACTTACTCCTCTCTGTGTGGTTATTTACTAACATGGTTGCTGGCCTTTGCTGCGTGAATGGAACTCCTCTAAGGGAACGTTTATGGTGTTGGGTCTAAGTATCTTTGCAAATTCTTGGTGGAAAATAATATTTACGTTGTATATATTTGATCATGGAAAAAGTTATGTTTTTTCTTTGTCATGACAGCTCTGAAGAAGTAATGTATAAATGTGAATATGTGTATGTTCAAAATGGGTGATTTTATAAAGATAATGTTGTGCCATTCCTTATGCATGTTCATATATATATATATATATATATATATATATATATATATATATATATATATATATATATATATATATATATATATATATATATATGTATATGTATGTTTATATATATTATATATATACTATATATATAGAATATATATATGTATATATAATATATATATATATATATATATATATATGTATACATATATATATAATATGTATACATATATATATAATATATATATTATATGTATGATATCTATTATATATATACAATGTATATATACATATGCATGTATGTATGTATGTATAAGTATAAAAATATATACATAAATATGAAGTAGTAAATATGTATGAAATTAGATGATAAAATATATATATATATGATGTGATATATATGATTATAATATATACATGTACATATGGATTATGTATGTATATATATGTTATATATGTATTTATATACATATATATATATATGAATATATACATATGTGTATATGTATATATATGTATATATATACATATATATTTATATATATATATTTATATTTATACATATATATATCTATGTATGTATAAGTAGACATTATATATATTTTTTTGTGTATGTATATTTGTATGTATATGTATTTACATAGTATATATCCAAATACATATACACATATGTAAATACATATATGTATATATATATATTTATGTATATATATTATATATATATGTATATATATATATAGATAGATAGAAAGATATAGATATGTATGTATATATATTTATATGTATATGTGTATATATGTGTGTGTGTGTGGACATATATTTGTTTGTAAGGTTTCTTATTAACACACACTCATGCATACATGCACACGAACATTCATGCGCGAGTAAAAACGCATATGCAGTATATATACGATGTTGAAATGCCTTTCTGAAATATGTAGAAAAGTATCCCCATACCATATAATTTTCAGAGTTATGTGTTTTGTGAATTAGTGATTTAAGCATTTATATATTTTTTCCAAAAGTATCCAAGATTGATTAATTGGAAGATCACATGTGTATATCTATTTATATTTCCATATCTACACAGTATATATACCTATATATAGCTCTACATATGTAGAGACAGATGGACAAAGAAAGATGTATAGATCAAGTAAAAGCAATCAATCATACAAACATTGATTCACAACTTAGGTTATTTTACCCAGTGTACTGTTGATATGTGTGCAAGGAATACATGAGCAAAGACAAATCACTGATGACAAAGAAATCTGTTGTGCATTGCTTGAATGTGTTAATTTTGATTGCTTCACTTATCGATATGAACAAATTAGTACTGATAAATCCATATGTGCATTACTACTGACTGAAATTTTGAGATTTTCTGATATCCTTATTTTTATTACTGCGTATTATTACATATAGGTTATTTCAGGTATGAATAGTATTGCCAAGATAAAGCCTACATCTGGTCTCAAGGATATCTATTTTAGAGTGGCCATTTTGATCATAAAGTCGTGAATTTATGTAGATGTTTCAGACTTTTCAGATTTTTTTTCATCTTTATATGAATATGTACGAACATAATTTGTTCTGTTTATTTATTGATTTGTTTATATTTTTCATACCTTTTGCTTTTTCCTTGATTGTTTAACTAAGAAATAGGATTATTTAAGGTGTGATATGGGAAGTACCTTTCACAAATTTTATATGTCAGAAGTACACTAAATGGACCCTTTGTTTTTGTCCCAACTTTAGAGCCTCACTCTAAGTCATATGAGATGGATATCTATTACTATTTGAAAGAGAATACAATGCCCATATATATTCAAACTTTGAATTCAATAATCTGAAGGCCCAAGCAATGTATACTGTGTCCATTGTAGGGAATTTCATTCAGCTCACTGTAATTTTTAGATTTATAGTATGAAATGAGAAAATTTAACTATCCTGTCCCTTACCCTGATAGATAAGCCATGCACCATAGAAATTTCATAATGTGATTTAGGTGTCCCCATGATAGAAGGGAGAGTAGGGATTGGATTTTAATTTTGTGAATGAAAGAGGGAGACTTACACATCAGGAAATAGAGTAAATATTGCATGCCTTTTTGATCCAGACACCTAGTGATTCAAGTGCTAAGTCAGTTCAAAGACATAGAGTTTCAATTGTGTGCATGATTATAAACAGGCACACATAATGTAGGTTGATTAGGTAAGGCATACCATGCAAAATATTCAAGCCTAAAGTAATTTGTGGTTTCATCCAGAATCAGTTTTTAAAATGAAGTAGAGATATATAAAGAAGCCCATTAATTTTTAGTTCTCTTTAAAGCAGATATTCTATACACTGATATTTTTGGTACACTAATTTAGTCAAACTTCAAGCAAATGGAAAATGGATTCCTCTCTAGATTTGTCCTCATGAAAGAGAATGTTGAAAGAGGTTAATGAAAAGGTTCTTTTAATTATCTTGTAGTTATGGAATAATCGATGCCTTTCTTTATCAGTCTCATTCTTATTTTATTTTTTGTCATGCAATGCACTAGAATTGTCTCCTGCCAGATTTGCATTGACAAAGCTTAATTGTCATAATTGAAGATACGTAATAGTGAACTATATTATTTATGTTATACATATGTATAAGCTAGAATCTAGCTATCTACATATGTATAAATATGTATATACATATATACATTTGTGTGTATATATATAGATTAAATTAGTTCTCATTGTGGTACATGATACATGAGTCATCAATTTAGTGTACCTTTCATTCCTTCACAGTTATTAGAGAAACATACAAGCTTGTTTTACTACTTGATATAGTAAAGCAAAGGTTGTTATGAATAATTTGTTGACTTGTTTTTGCTTAGGACAGTTTGAAAAAGAAAAAAAAAGCAACTTTACTCTTCTGTTCATAATTTCATACCATTATTTTCACATTCATCACATTAGTCTTAAACAAATATGTTGCACTTCAAACATGATTTTTTAGATTATACTTGTCAATAAGGGTTCTTATTTCCTTTCTTTCCTTGTCTTTACTCCTTATTGGTTCCTCAGTATTAAATTTTCCATGTGAATTTTACTTACTAAAAATCTTGGATTACTGTCATTTTTCCCTTGTAATGGTATCCATATATTCTTCTATTCTCTTCAGAAAATCTTATTTCAACTTCATTATCTGTTTTTCTGTTAACCTCAATGAATGTACATAGATAATATCCTTGTCCTACACTTGTCTGAAATGTTCTAGGATTCCTTTTTTAATCTTATTTCTCATGCATTTTGTAGTGTAGCATATACAACTCTGGTGGCAGCACCATCTATCTCTCTTTAATCATTGTTCACTCACATATTGTATCCATTATATGAGGCAAGGTTTATATTCACAAATATGTTGTAATGTCATAGACTTGTATAGCCTCACCAACCTCATTTTGTTTTCATGCAGATACAAGAAGGGTATCTGAAAGTTTGTATTTTTAACTTTTATTTGGCTGTTTGTGTGTTACATGTAAACAGGGTTTACACGATTGGAAGGTGGGAGAACATTTTGTTGAAATAGATTTTGAAAGGGTAATCACCTTTATATATATATATATATATATATATATATATATATATATATATATATATATATATATATATATATATATACGTGTGTATTGAAATGGAGGTAGGGAGAGTTACAGGATTTTAAATCCTTCATTGGATTTGCAAAGTATGTAATGAAGAGAAAGGAGTGAATGGAAAACTTGGACAATTTAGTGGGAAAACAGATATGCAGAGATAAAAAAAAAAAACAATAATGAAGATTTTTCTAATTATAATATCATCAGTATTTGTGTAAATTAACAGTGCATCTTATTTGACATATAGATTCAAGGATTCAATACCAGGTGCAGAAGTCAAATGTATAATGGAATATGATATGGAAGGCATGTGCACATAGACAAAACTTAATATAGCCTTGAAAATTTCAGCCACACTTTCCAGCAGGAGTGCATGTATGTGTGGATGTGAAGATTCACATGAGGCACAGTGCATTACTTTTGTGGTTATATTTATAATACTTTATTTTTCATGTTTTATAAGACAGTTATATGGAGCTTGCTACACTAGAATGGAAAAGATTATCTGAAAATAAGTATATATGGACTGGTTTGTCATTTGAGTGTTTGCTTTATGTTTGCACCAAACTACCCTCAGTCTGAAGTGTGCCTGTTTTCTCCAAACAAATTTTCTTTGTGTATATATTTATATATATAATATATATATATATATATATATATATATATATATATATATATATATATATATATATATACATATATACATAAATATATGTGTGTGTGTGCATATTTATGATATGATATAAGTTTTCTCTATTGCATTGCACTCCAATGAGTGTCCTCATAATCGTTATTTTAGGAATAGATAGGTCAACATTTTTGATAGGATGTATCTTGTTAAAAAATGTATGTATTTAAAAATAAAGTGTAAATAATAACTAATGTGCTGATGTAATTATTGGGTAATATGAATGATTATTCCATGATATACATGATAATTGACAGTACATAAACTGTGTATTTGTGTGTGTGTGTGTGTGTTTGTGTACACAAGAAAAATAAGCAAATATGAAATTTTAGATACACATGTGACGATATGTGTATCTATCTATATCTATATATATTTATATATATATAAATGTATGTATATATATATATATATGGATATATATATATTATGTATACATATATTTATAAATGTATACATTTTTTTTCTTGTTTTTTTTTTTTTTTTTTTCTTTGTTCCTTTTTCTTCCATATGTTGTGTGAATATTTATTGATGTAGATATAAATGTACATATACATATACACATAAATACGAATGTACAGTATATGATTATTGGTATATATATATGTGTGTGTGTGTGTTTATGTATGTATATATACTGCATATTGATTTAGATATAAATATATGTTTGTAAAAGATATGGTTAATTATATGAATAATTTGTCTTGGTGTATCTAATATGTTAATATATATATATATATATATATTTAACCCTATCCCAACGGGCCCAGCGATAAGTGGAAACCCCCTATGCGGGGCCTATGCAATATTGCATCGGGAATGTCACACGGGTGTGACGCACCGTCATCAAAGGGTTAGATATACATATATGTTTATAAGTATATAATGTATATATGAATATATATATATGTACATATATATATATACATATATACATATATACATATATGTGTGTGTGTAATTGTACATACACATATTATATAATTGTGTATATATTTGAAGATATACTTATATGTATATATACAACACACATATATATACATACATATACATATATATATATACATTCATATATATACATATATTTACATACATTTATATATATATATATTTATACATATGTATATATATGTATATTTATTTATATATTATATATATATATACATATACATATACATATATATACATACTTATATATATACATACATATACATACATATATATACATACATATACATACATATATATACATACATATATACATATACATATACATACACACACATATATATGTATATGTATATTTATAAATAGAGAGAGAAAGAGAGATAATGTAGCACACAAACATACACTCTAAAACAACATTATGTGAAGTTATGCGCACACACACACACACACACACACACACACACACACACACACACACACACACACACACACACACACACACACACACACACAGACTCACTTACTCACTCACATGCACACTGTGTGTGTGTGTGTGTAAAACATTTTCCTGGCATATGTATATTTGGTTTTATAGGATCAGTTTGGTGATTGACACTTATTCATCATGCAAAATGTTAAAAGCTGTTATTATTGATGAGGAGGAGAGAGAATGTTCTTTGCCATATGATTTGTTCTATGATTATATTTTTTAATTTTTGGATAGTCTTTTCCGAAGGTGTCCAATAAACAGTTGCTTTTCAAAGATATTTGAATTGTCAAAAGTGAAAGTCATAGATGGTCATTTTGCCTGGAATCCAGATAAATTGTCTGTCTTAGACATGTTTATATAGTAGTGAGGCAATGTATGTATATACCATCAAGAGTGTGTGGATATACACCTTTTGCTACTCTTGATATTACTGTATATTAGCACATCAGAATATTGTTTGATCATTTATATACATATATATGTAGATAGTATATATAAATTATATATATATATATACATATATACACATTCAAATATATATATATTCATACATATATATATATGTTAATATGTATATAAATTGTGTATATGTATATGAATATATATATGTATATATAGTTGTATATATATTTATACATATATACATATATATCTAATAATTATTATATTTATATATGTGTATATTTGGATGCTACCTATCTGCATCATTTTTTCCCCCCCTCAAGAAATAAGCAATATTTAGATATATCACAACCATGAGATGTATATTTGTAAAGAAGCCAGTGATAGGAATGAAAAATTAGGAATAGAATATTTAGAGATCAGGTAATTACTATTATGTAGTTATGTTCTTAGAACAGCAGTAGATTTTTATTTTTTATTTTATTTTTTTCTTAGGGTGATAGTTATGGTATCTGTTTTGTATTTTTTAGGTGAAAGGCTGTCACTATTCAAAATACTGAACAGCAAAACACTTCATATTTTTATTTTTTTTCATGTTAATGAATTAGGATTTTAGTGCATGCATTTAGCATGGCATATAGGAGTGTATCCATATCTGTATTTATCCATCTATCTATCTATCTATATGTATATACATAATTATATATATATGTATATGTATATGTACATAGATATGGATATATATATATATTCATATACATCTATATGTATATGTAATTATATATTCATATATATATACAGATTAGATTAGGTCTCTTGTCTCTGTGAAGGATTTCCATAGGATTTACTTTTAACCCATTGCTGATGGGGCGCCTAACGATCTAACTGGTCGTCAAGGCTGGCTAAAAATTAGAGGGACGGGGAAAGGGTTTTCTCCACCCTCCAGGTAACGCAGACTAGCCCAAAAAATAATTTTCTGTAAATCCATTGCTGACGGTACGGCTAATGACCTAACTGGTCGTCAAGGCAGGCGGTCTATGACACTAGTGGCACTGGCTAAAAATTAGAGGGAAGGGGAAAGGGTTTTCTCTACCCTCCGGGTAGCGCAGACTAGCCCAAACAATATTTTTCATAAATCCATCATAAAATGTGAGTTTAGGCTGACTTTGGAACCCTGTAGCTCTAGAGCTAGTGCTGTTACAGCCGTAATACTTCATGACTGTGTGCATGCTTCAACTGTGAGTAGATTCAGATGTCGTGTCATGTACGCATTGACACACGTCTCTGAGGCCTAATCGATGCCGACATGTATGTCATGACACCCATACCAAATGGGTTAAGGAGGAGGTGGCAAATGGTAATTAATAGGAGGGTATGACTGACCTCATGAGAGAAGAGACAAGAAAAAATTCTTTTGGTTAGAAACTACAGTGGGATTTATGCAATAGACTTACATAAAAAGATGCATCAGGTAAAATGAAGCAGTAGTCAGGGTAGAGATCACTTAATCTTGTTCTCATAACAAACAAAAGATTATATAGATTATCATTTCAAAGAAGTTCAAGAGGAAGCTCTTAACCATTTGCACCAGGGCTTATATTTGCCTAATACCACTTCTGCTGGCTTGATCACAAGTGCGTGATCTCTCTCGGCATGGTGCAATGTGCCTTTCAGAGGGCTTTTCACCTGCCTGATTCCATGGGGGTGATAATAGGAGATTTTTGTATTTGTTTACACTATTTTCACAAATGAAGATGTATGTATCTATACAACTTAATGGGTCAATGTAGGAGTTTGTTGATATTTCATGTTTCAGTGATGGATATGCATAGTTAATTTGATTTGCCATTGAGTAGAATTGATATGAGATCAGAGAGCTGTATGTATTATAAATACTTTAATCTTAGGTACATTTAAATACAAGATTGAATGTTAATGTATATCTCTAGTTAGTTAAAAGCAATTATATGTTATAAATTTTCCCCTAATTATAAGTATCACTTGTTGATGTGAAATAAAAAATTTACAATAATGCCAGGTGGACACAGTCACTCGTGTGCACACACACACACACACACACACATTGATATTTATTATTAATGAATGGATTTTTTGTTGCATTTTGTAATATGAAAATTAAATTTAGAGAACTCATTTCATTTCATAGGGCTAAGTTAAGTAGTACTTTACGAAATCAAAATCAAAGAACACAAATCAAACTGAACGATAGCATTAGCAGATGTAATTAACATCTCTTAGTTCTTAGTATTCTATATTGTTTTAGATGATATCCTTTGATTGAGAAATAGACCATTGATAAGGACAGGTATTCAAAAAACAAGCTGTAGTTTTGTAATATTCAAGATTCTTGTAATCTTTAAAGGATACATTGATTTAATTACCTGTATTTATATCATTATTGTCATTATAGCTATCTGTAATTGTTAGTTTTATGATTACAGTTTTGCTATGTGTTACTTCTATTATCATTATTATGATTGTTGTTATTAGTATCTTCATTCCTTATTTGGGTACTCTTATCAGTGTTTTTGATAATACCATTATGATTTTTTATCATGAATTTAACTATTATTATGATTATTATCATTGTTAATTTTGATATTATCATTGTGGTGGTGGTCAGTCTTTGTAAGACTGTAACCATTATGATTAACAATATTGATTTATTGATAATAAAGTTATCATTACTATGATTATTCATAATCATACTTTTGTGTCAGCATTATATATATGATTATTACTTTTTTCTTAGAAGGAAACTGATTTGATTGCATATATTGATCCTTATGAGTTTGTGAATGTATTTTCTAGTTGATTTTATCATTTTTTCATGACACTAAATTACTCTTTAATTATGTAAGGACTACAGAAGAGTAATCTGTGCTAACCAGATGTGGGTGGCCCTTTCTAGTATGTGTGATTGTTGGCTGAGTCTTCTCAAGAGTATTATTAAATACTGTTTTGTGGTTGCTAAGAAGCGTATGTGCACAAGTGGATGTATGCGGGTGTGGGTGTGGGTATGGTTGTACATTTGGTATGTGCATAATGTTTGTATGACTATATGTGGGGGTGTATTGTAAATGTCTTTCCCTCCTACACCCAACCTAGGAACTGCTTTTGGGAGGCACAGTTACAACCGAAGTCAAGACCCTTAGTATGTATGAACACACGCAACCACGACAAATTTGTTAATTGTTGCGGAGATGCAGACTTCTGCAACCGAGAGGTTACCCTTCCTCCCGAATACGAACCCCCAGGTAGGTTTTGACCGAGTAGTGTACCCTCAGTTTATCTTACCATCTCTTGCCCCTTTTCTGATTCATATGATCAAAACTTAAAAGGAGGACGCCTGGTACTTTGAAGATAATATGGCTCCATTTTTTTTTCTCTCTCTCTCCAAGATATCTTAAGCTCACTTTATAATTAGGGTTTTTCCTTCTATAACATCCATCTTAGTCTTTGGTTTTGGTGAATATGACATTTTTCAGTGTTTCAGCCATATTCGTTAGCTACAGAAGAAAAGCTGTGAGTCTAAAAAGAACGCAACTCTTGTAGACTCTTTTGTGGAAGTTACCAGTTATGCATTGTATGACAATTATTTATTTTATAAATCTAAGCACAGCGCATACAAACTTGGCCACATTGGAAGATTGCACAAGTTCTCCTGTGGTTGACCAACAAGCCACACACCTCCCTGTGGCAAAGTGCTGGAAAATATACTGTACTGTGTAGTTGCTTTATTTTTGTGATTGTGTGGGGAGTCCAGACACATTTGTATTGTGTAAAACTTTGATTTCTGTTTTGTTGGAATAAAATATGCTGTTTTGTATGTGTTTAGTCTGTAGGATAGATCAGCATTATTTACCAGTAGTTTCTCTCTTTGTTTTATCAGCATTATCTTATTAGATGAAGAACTACGCTTATTATAACAGAGAATTGATTATTATTCTTTAGATTAAACTATGGTAATATTCTCATCAGTTCCATATTTTTGTTGTTATTTTAACATTTCCCTAATCTTTTTTAGTAAATTTTCTCTACTTTTGCTTGCTAGTATAGTATGGTCTGTATGTAGTAAATCCTTTTTAATTTGCCAGGGTTTGGAAGATGGTATTGTATATAGTAATGATTATGCAGTATTGCTGTATTGCATTGCATTGTAATATGCATCTAAACACAAAGCAAAAGATGAGAGGCAATCACATAGAAATAATTGTCTCGCAGAGGCTGCAGAAATTTCAGGGATTACTTGAGGCGCATCACCTGTGGCAAAGGCAACTATATCGTGAATGAAACAGTAAATGCGAGCGACTGCTGCTGTTATCATGACATGTGTAACAAGCGGTTCAACAGCACGCAATGCGATATTGGTGACAGACTTACCCCTGGTCAGCAACGAGGTGAGATGGGATTGGACAGTATGGGAGGTCTTGACCTGAGTGACTTTGTCCCATGATTTATGTTTGGGAGATGTAACCACTGGAGGCATGTATGGGCGGAGGTGCG
>NW_028234437.1:7817092-7819592 GCF_977035675.1 Penaeus japonicus
AGATAATTGTTTGCATCTTTCATGTTTTTTCTTACTTTCTCTACTCTCCATCAGTCTCTGTTGCTCTCTCCCTTTGTTTCACTAACAGTTTCCTTTTTCCTTGTGATTATATATTTGATTACATTTTTTCAATCAGAATATGTAAAGAAATTAAAGACTTAGATATATTTATTTAAGTCTTTTAGTTGACACTTAGTAATTGTATTAATATATGTGGAATGTACAGACCACCAGCCAAGTTGGCAGACATGGAATCCAGCATTAGCAAGTGCCGTGGCATTGTGCGTCTTACTGACAGCCGTCCTGGTGGCTTTTTTATGCTATTGGCATCACCGCAAGGTAAGAGCAACTGTGTATTTCAAGTGTTGAGGTGTTGCTGTTGTTTTTGAGGGCCCTCAAGCTTACCCTTACAGGATGCCTTGGGATTGGTGTGCGTGTGTGTGTGTGTGTGTGTGTGTGTGTGTGTGTGTGTGTGTGTACACGTGTGTACGTGTGTACTTTTGTATGCATATATACACATGTGAGTGTGTTCATGTTATTATGTATGTGTGCATTTCGAAAGTGATTAGAAAAATATTTTATTGCTTTTTTATTAAATTTTAGTTTGTTATTGTTATTTTCTTTGAGTAAAGCTTTGAGATGAAGGTATAAATGAGAATGAATAACTTTACAATAAAAGAGATGTAATTGATGCTTTCTGATTAGTTTATCAAAATTGAGCTAATGGAAATGTGTCAGTTATCAATTCTCATTTATACCATTTCTAGATTTGTCATAGAGGATTCTGTTCATGACCTATTGAATATTTATTAAGTGTTTCGTAAGGTCTAGGTGACCTTTGTAGTGAAAAAAAAATATTTTATTGGAATATAGATTTGTTTTTCTTCTGTCTCTGACATTTGATGGAGTTTCATTTATGAATGGTTTATTATGTAATGGCAGTTTATTTTATTTGGAATTAAACTTTCATTTGATTTTGCAATATTGGTTGCTCTTTCAGTTTTCATAGTCTTAAAATTGATTTTATTGACTTGTATAGTTATTTTTTATATTTAGGATGTAGCTACAAAAAGAAAAAGAAATTAATATGAATTGTTAACTTGCTCACCAACAGGAACGCGCAGAAAGAATCAGGCATGGGTTCCCCGACGTAGAATCGATTTTAGATCGATCGGAAGTGCCACTTATGGGCTCACATACTCCAATTCGAGAGTTCATGGATTTGACCTCAAGTGGGTCAGGCTCTGGTAAGATTTTTCTCTTCTCACTGATTTGGAAGTTACTTTTATTATCATCATAATTATTTTTACAAGAATAGGGTTATTAATGGTTAACAGCCTTTGAATAATCACAAACTCTTTGGTTCATATGTTTTGATTATAAGTATATATTTTTGCTGTTTATCATTGATTCTTTTTCTTCTTCCCTTCTGTTTACAATGGATCACATCAACCTTTTCCTGGTCCCTCTTGTTTAATTCTCTCCTGAAGAGTTGAGTTTGTGACTCAGATAGTACTGCTGTTCCCATTTGCCTTGTAATTTGTGTTTATTTCTATTTTTCTATTGATTTCTTTTATTGAACCCCTTTTTCACTGAGAATTCATTCATTTTTTTCTTCTTCTTCTAATGGACGATTCTCATCTTTTGTACAGGTTTGCCTTTGTTAGTGCAGCGAAGTATTGCACGACAGATACAGTTAATTGATATCATCGGCAAGGGCCGTTTCGGAGAAGTGTGGCGTGGAAGATGGCGAGGAGAGTATGTAGCTGTCAAAATATTTTCCTCGAGGTAAGTCTCGTATTAGTATTGAGGCAAGACTGCAAAGTTGGCTTGAGAGATGATGGGCTATTATGTAAAGATTGATACACTAAAATTCTGTACACTTGAATTACACTCCTTTGGTACCATAGACTAAACTGACTTTCCTTTGATTTCAATATGATACTGGTTAGAAGTAAATATTACTATAGAAGGGAATAGCATGAAAAAGTGTGGTTTTACTCCTACTCAGGGATGAGCGTTCTTGGTTCCGTGAAGTGGAGATCTACCAGACAGTGATGCTGCGTCACGACAACATCCTTGGCTTCATTGCTGCTGATAACAAAGGTCTGTTGGAGTGATATAGTGTACTGTTGATATGTGAATATGATTATGTTGGTAGATGAAGATAGATTTATATAATGCTATTGATGTTTATATTTTTATTTTTTAATTTTCAGATATGCCTATGTAAATTGATATGTATATATATATGTATATATATATACATATATATATACATATGTATATATAATGATATTGCTATTTCTGTTATTCTTGTCAAAAATGCTTATAGAAAACTGATATTTTTGTCTCACTGATCTTAACTAATATTCTAAACTTTTAGTCTCGTAGAAGATATGTGGAAAGAAAATGTTTTAGAAATATAAATTGTATTCATGTTTGTGACAGTTTCATCCTATAAGATATCTATCTAGGAAATACTGAAATTTAAAAAAAA
>NW_028234437.1:7824592-7834592 GCF_977035675.1 Penaeus japonicus
TGGTTTAAAATGTTCATATGTATTATCGGTATGTTTAAATGGATATATTTATATATGTATATAGACAGTAGATAGCTAATAGATAGAGCTGTAGTTACATTCGCCTGAAGCAGAAATTTCCTGAAGAATGTGAATGAATCTTAAAAAAAGAAAAAAAAAAGACAGATTCCATTAGGATCATTCAAAATTACAACATATTTTCCTGTAATGAAATTCAGGTCGTTTGTTTTAGCAAAAAAGAAGTCATCTTTTACTTTCATCGGGATGGAGATCCGAGAGCGAGCAGGCTTATGGGAAAATTGTGCCATTGTGGTAAAAATGATTGGAATCAGATTTGAGAAATGAAGGGAAGATTCGATTGGAAAGTGGCATTGTTTATTGGTTGGCATGTGTTGAGATTTAAAGTTTTAAGAAGTAGAGTCATGGTTCAGTTTACGTTTGACTTTGTTCGTGAATAAAAATTGTTGCTGGGTTGGGGGGAGTGTTTCATCAAACATGCAAGGTTTTTATTTCCTCTTGGAGGTTCAAAAATTCAGAGTTGCATGTTCACGGAATTCCCACAAAAGTAGTTGATTGAGCAGCATTGTTATAGAATAATACCACTCAGCAGCAATTTTCTTTTTGTTATGAAATCTCTTCCTTGGTTCATGCAAGGGGGAGAGCCTCTTTCCCAAGTTTTAGTATTCAAGTAATTTCTTGGCTTCTGTGCATAGGTTGGGAAGTCTAGTACAAAGATCTGCAGATGTACCCCAAGCAGACTCAAAGCTGATGGTCATTAACACCAATTTTTGTACAAAGTGACACTACACATTACGTCATAATTGAATGTACACACCGCAAACCATTGTTTCTATGAGATGAAGACGGCATATATGCGACTGGGCACAGCAAGATGTATCCCAAAGGACAGTGGACTTTAGTGACATGAATGTGACTTTTGTGAGGCAAGAGTGAAATCCTTGTATGATATAAAACTACTTAATAACAATTGTATAATATCATTTATCTTAATGTATTTAAGAGGTGATGTAGATGAAGGTGTAAATGTGTGATACAGTATAGTAAAATAAACTTCAAAAAGAAAGAAAGAAAAAAAAAAAAGACAAAGGAAGTGAAATATATACTTGTATATATACACATCGTACAATTTCATTCGAGTTTAACTTTGAGCTGCCACATACACTGACTAACTTGAAAAATTTAATGAATGAAGCAAGATGAAGGAAAACTCAAAACACACAAGGTCCATTTTGTGTGGGCAAATTAGCAAGTTTTATTCTATTGAAAGTGTATGATCCAATCTAGCATGTCCAAAGCACTCGAGGGACATCAGAGGCGTTTTAACTATTTATGGGCAATCAGTTTTGATCACAAGTTATTTTATTATGTAGTCTGTATGACATAGTCCTGTATTGTATGACTTCAGTATGTGCATTACCATGTATGTTTATCCATTATTTATACAGTGGTTTCATTGTAACAGAAGATGTCAGATGTTGCAGTTGCCAGGAAAATGTTTAACTTCCTGGGAACTGTTGAAACAATTATCAGAATTCATATTTGCAGCAGTGTATAAAAACACTGTGGCTCAGTCTCAATTTTTTTTTCTTTTTTTTTTTTTACATATAGAATTAAGATGCTGAATTACAAGCCACTTAGTTGAAAATGGATTTTTTTGTTTGTTGAATTTCAGCTGTGTGACCAGAATTGTTTCAGTAACACTTCTCATTTGTATAGATATATATCCTTTATTATATACACACATACTCAGTGTTTATGTTGATAAGCATAGGTGACTGGGGCAGAGTAGCAAGCCACAGTTGATGGCAAGATATCGGAACAGTCCATTAGACAATTTCCACTGCATTCTATAGTAGTACAAGTGGACTCACTCCACCAGTAGACCATGATGATAGGCAGGTTGTGATGGATTCCTCCAGCAGTTTTCTTCATCAACAGTGCCAAGCAATGTTAGCTTGCAATAGGGACCACCCTCTTTCTTTTTTGTTTTCTTTTTGTTTTTTCTTTTAAGTGTGGCATTTGATATAGTTTGGAAGCTATTAATTTTACTGTTGATTTTGTTCTTGATTTGTATTTAGACAGGAGAAAAAAAAGATATATATGTATATATTAAGTATAGGGAGGATTCAGCAAACCATTCATTGAATGTGATGTCTGCATTGGAATGATTACTCCCTATGATTACTCTTGTGTATTGTATCTTCTTTGTTGTCATTGGATTTTTGGAGGTAATTTTTTATCATTATGTGAAATATCCATGTTGAGAGAAGTATCAAGGGTTCAGGGAGATAGTGGAATGCTGTCGACTCTCAGTCTGATTTTGGAATCTTTGCTTGACTTGTAGTGTTTATTTATGTTTTTTTTTTTTTTTTTTCTCTCTCTTTTTCTTGTTTTATTTGATATTTTTATTATTTAAACGACCTGAAAAAAGCCTTTTTAATACTGTGATACTAATGGCCAGTGTCATTTGTCATAAGTGTGAAGATGATCTCATTCCACAAGATCTATTTAAGGTTTTAACACCAATGATCATGTATATATATATATATATATATATATATATATATATATATATATATATATATATATATATATATATATATATATATGCATGTATTTATGTATGTATGTATGTATGTATCTGTATGTGTATATATATGTATATATATGTAGATATATACATATACATATATATTATATATATATAATATATATATATATATATATATATATATATATATATATATATACATATATATACACACATATATATATATATATATATTTATGTATGTATACATACATACATAATACACACATTTATGCTTGGGTGTGTGTAACAGCAAAGTTAACATAAAGGTCAAGTTCAGTATCTTTCTATTAGTGTTAGGTCTCTAACTTGACACCAGCATTTGTAAAATGTAACATATTTTAGGAAGAAACATTAACTTCTTTGTTAGTCATTAACTAGAAAAGGATTGATGTTACAAAGAAATTATAAATATAGATAAAGATATTTTTTTTCTTTCTTTTTTTCTTTTTACTTTTTTCTTTTTTTTTCTTCTTTTCCTTTGTTTGTTTTATAAGTCGCTAGACTTGAGATTATGGGGAAATGCACAAGTTAACAAGCCTCTTAACTGCTTCCAAATTCAAAGTCAAGTTCTAGTTCATGTTCAAAAGAGAAGCCAAACAGAAAGATTTTTTTTTTTTTTTTTTTTTTTTTTTTTTTTTTTAATTAAATGTAATGAGTGTTTTTCTTTTTTCTTTTTTCTTTTCTGTTTTTTGTTTTTTGTTTTTCCTTTCCTTTTTATATGGTCATTGTCAGTCATTAGTTAATCAGCAAAGATATTGTTTATGACTCTATGGACTTGGAGTAACACCTTGATTAAGCTTAATTGTATGTTCTTAATGCTCTTTAAGTAGATTAAGGATTCCACTAATACAAGAGACCAATTTGATGAATGGGATTGCCTTTCTATCTGTTTAATCATGCATTTATGAATGTAAAAAACAATATATGTTTATATAATATATATATATGTATATATATATATATAATATATATATATATATATATATATATATATATATATATATATATATATATATATATATATATATATATATATATATATATATATATATATATATATCACACACACACACTCACACACACACACACACACACACACACACACACACACACACACACACACACACACACACACACACACTCACACTCACACTCACACACACACACACACACACACGCACACACACACACACACTCACACTCACACTCACACACACACACACACACACACACACACACTCACACACACACACACACACACACACACACACACACACACACACACACACACACACACACACACACACACACACACACACACACACTCACACTCACACTCACACTCACACTCACACTCACACTCACACTCACACTCACACACACACACACACACTCACACTCACACACACACTCACACACACACACACACACACACACACACACACACACACACACACACACACACACACACACACACACACACATATATGTGTATGTATGTGTGTAATGTATTTATATATATATATATATATATATATATATATATATATATATATATATATATATATAAGCACATTTATACATATAATGATGATTACACCTATAGGTATATAACATTACATCACTACCATGTGCATAATTAAGAAGCAGAACTGCTGTGGGAGAGATATCTTTTTGTAGAGGTCATTAACAAAAAGTGTGAGTATTTTAGTGATGTATGATTCATCAGTCTATCATAGACCCTCCCCTTCCCTTCCCCACACACCCTCTCTTTTCTCCTGCTTCCAGTCTTATGTTTTTTTTTATTTTTATTTATTTATTGATTTATTTTATTTTATTTTTTTTTTTAATTTCTTGAACTAGGTGAACCTACCTCTATAAACTCAGCACCATAGTTTAAGAGAAAAATCTTTGAAAGGGTTGCTGCATGCCATGCTGTTATTTGCAATGATCTGGAGAGGTTTGCAACCAAGTCACTCGTCTCCACGTCAAGCTTTTGTACAATTAGACTACTCCATGACTAGAATTTTTAAAACCTGGGTGGCACTACAACAAAGGAATATCGCTACTAGGTCAAAAGAGCTGCTCCCGAGATTCGTAGAGTTAGAGAGCTTTAGAGTAGTACAGGCACTCCGATTGTGCAGGTTGTGCATCCATTGAGCTCATGTTTTGCTAGGTGAGATTAGTGATGCCTTTTGCTATATGATATGTAGCATGGTAGCACTGCCATCAGAAATTATATTTATAGGTTGGGGTTGTGTTGTGTATATAGCATCTAATGCAAGTTAAAGGAAGGGTCTTTGGATATTGCCAGAAAAAATAAATAAAATAGAAACAAAAATCTATGTGAAAGTCTTGAAATAGTATTGCCCATATATATTATGTATATTTTTGGTTTGCATATTCCAAGGCAATCCAGCATAGATGAGATTGCAAATACCTTTTTTTTTTCTCTTTTTTTTTCATTTACTAGGTCTGCTTATCACAGACGGTATTTAGCTTGTAGAAAGTGATTGATAATAGTACTGCTTTTCAGCCTGTGGGTGGACCTCCATATGGTAGTGCTACTCAGCCCCAGTGTATTTCTGTATTCAAAGCGATTACCGCACAGCTTCTCATTCATGTTAGGAAAAATATCTTTGATTATAATGTGTAATTTGGATGTTGAAAGATATGTACACATAAAAAGAACATTGCAAGTTGAAGATGATGATTTTTCGTGTCAAGAAATAATGGAATTGGCTCTGCGCTTGAAGATATTTTCCCCGAGAGAGCTTAATATCATTTGAAAATTTAGACTGCCCAGAAAGACTTGCATCACAAAGATGGAAGACCATGTTGACCTGAAACAACAGTTAAATATTAAAATGTATGTGTCTATGTCAAAACTTATTTCTGTTTGATGTCTTGTACATGAAAATAGAAGTGTAATCCAAGTGACAAGAACAGACCAAAGGCCTGGAGAATGTATGTTTGAAGAGTTTATTTTGTGTTTGGTACTGGGAAGTTGATCAGAGGCTCTGTAATGAGCCACTGTCACAAGTGTCCTTTGTAATACCTATAAAGACTATAGGTAGTGAAGTATTAAATTTAGTACGTTTTAACAAGATTAGTAATGTGGGGAGTGTGTTTGTTATTTTGTAAAGTATTTGGAATGCAATAATTTAGCATTTGGTAACATTAAAGTGGATTGGGCGTAGATCATCATTTGAACATTGTACATTTATATCCTAAAACTTTAAATGTGCATAATTGGTTGTAAATTATATGTTAGGAAGTATATGTTGTGCAGGCATGTTCTGTGTATAATCATCAGGTCCCAGAGCCTGGAATGTGTTTCAACCAGAAGAAAGGCATGTTTGTTTTTGTGTTTTTTTTTTTTTGTTTTTTTAAAAAGAGCAATGACTCCTGTTTCAGTCTCCTGATTGTCCGCTCAAGTGGCACAGCCGCTTGGCACATTCAGAAGCTATTCAGAAGACTAGCACTTGGAAAAAAAAGAAACACGCCTTTTAGTTCTGCACGTTTGACACCCCCCCCCTCCCATCCCCACATGGAGCAGTTAGGGGGCTAGGTATTCCTAACACTGTGCTGAGCATGCTTTGTGCTTCATGAGAGCTGTATATTGCATCTAGCATTCTGTCGTTAATATTATTATCATTATTATTACTAGTCATCTGATTATGCCTTTGAAAGGTAATACAATACATTGCTTCAGTAACCGTATTATGTGCAGTCTTTCTCACTGCACCGTTTGTTAAATACAGATATTTTATGATACTGAATGTCTTTTATTTATACTTTACATTTTATGAAGGAGCTTTATCTGATGCTTCTTTTGGAAGGTCTGTTGTAACATGGAAACTCAGATTAGATCCATGATTTTAAATTTTTATTTACACACACACACACACACACACACACACACACACACACACACACACACACACACACACACACACACACACACACACACACTATAACTTAAAATAAAGAATACAAAGAGATCTTGATTACTGTCCAATCATTTGTTCATAAAACTCTTAAATCATTAAATTTTAACGAGCCCCAAATAGAGATTCTGACTAGGCAGTGATGCATAATATCCTCAATGCAATATTAGTAATGAAATTATTTGCAATAGCATTTTTTTAGTCGATATGATGTCTTTAAACAGAGCTTTGAATGACAGAACTGGCATGGCGTTGGAAAAATGGCCATTAAACCCATTTTGTGGATAGATGGAACAATGCCAGAGTAAACGTCGATCTCAACAACAACACTTAAAGAAAAATCATTTCTTATTTTTAAAAATATATATTTATATATATGTATATGTAACAACGAACCAACCATTCTATATATTTTTTCCACAGTATCGAATCTACCACTCCATATTTAAATACTCAAGAGATCTCTTTCGTATCGACACTTCCATTCTTCACGATCTCAATTTTCTTTTCGGTTTCCAAGAACTTCTGCGATTCCATGTCGTGTTTTTCTTCCTCTTCGGCAAAATTCCAAGGTTGGATTTCCGTCGACGCGAAAGTTGCGAAGATCAGCCACGTGGCTCCGTAAACAGCTGCCGTTACCCAGAACACTGACTGCCACTGTTGAAGGCTCTGACGTGGGGGGGGGGGGTTGGTATTATACACGTATGTTATGGTTATCATTATCCTTGTCATCATCATTATCATCATCATCACCACTATCATTATCAATAAAATTGTTATCGTTATTATTACCATCATCAATATTATTACTATTATCATTATTACCATCACCATATCATAAACATAATTATCATTGTTATACTACTATCCATTATCCTCATCATAAATTACTAACACCTTTACTATTATCTAACATCACCACTACAATACTACACTAATACATGTTCCTCATATCTTCAAACGTAATAACACTCACAAACGAGCATAAGTGTAATCATTACAAGTATCCCTCACTTATCAAAGAACTTATTAAATGTTAGGGCAAATTCCTGCCGGATTTAGTAGGCCTAAAGGAGATTACCTGATCAGGTGTCATGGCGCCCACAATCACGGGCACGCACATCGATACCATGAAGGCGAGGCTGTTGCCGACTCCCAGAATAGTTCCTAGAGGACGATTAGGATGAATTAGTGTCTTGATTTATCTAAGGCGAAAGATGGTATAGAAAATCTGTCTACATTCGTTTATGTGTGTGTGTGTGTGTATGTGTGTGGTGTGTGTGTGTGTGTGTGTGTGTGTGTGTGTGTGTGTGTGTGTGTGTGTGTGTGTGTGTGTGTGTGTGTGTGTGTGTGTGTGTGTGTGTGTGTGTGTATGTACGTATGTATGTACGTATGTATGTATGTACGTATGTATGTACGTATGTATGTATGTACGTATGTATGTACGTATGTATGTATGTACGTATGTATGTACGTATGTATGTATGTACGTATGTATGTATGTATCTGTATCTATCTATCTCTCTGTACTTCCAGAAGCCAATTCTCTAAACACGAAACTTTACTCTGAAGTCCTCTTACCTGCGAAGTTCGGAGAGAGATCGAGGTGGTTGGGCATGTGACCCGAACAGTAAGCGCCCGAGAACGCCGTTGCAACTGGGAAAAGTGCAACAGCAAGCGCGGCGTTGCATCCCACGTAGCCGACCGCCACGAGCACAATTGCCGTCATGATGTGGGCTTTTTTTTAGGAGGGAAGGGAGAGTATTTGATTTTGATTAATTCGGTAGTGATGTGCCTGTAATATGGTAATGTCATATATAAGTATAAAGCTACATCATTCTCTCTCTCTACCTCTCTCTCTCTCTCTCTCTCTCTCTCTCTCTCTCTCTCTCTCTCTGTCTTTCTCTTTATTTATTTTTTATTTTTACGTTGTATTTTGTTTATTCGGTAATGATTTATCTACAACGTGTTTATCTTATTGGGTATAAACCATGTTATTCTTATCGTTAACACAACATTCGATTGGCACGATATTGATAGACTGATAGCATGGGAATCTTAATGGTGTATAACAATGTTATTCTTACTTTTTTACGTAACACCATACCTATCACAGCAGCAGTTACTACTAACACTAATGCTGCAACCACCGTTATATAACTCTCAATGCTAGTACTTTATCTACTCCCATTATCACTACAATTACCATCATATTACTATAATAATAATTACTATAGACAATTACCATCATACCCTCAACACTATTCACACTAACAACAACAACAACAAAACACTTACACACAAATCCAAACATCTTTCTAGAAGTGGACACAGTAATGTAATTGCGCGTGAGAAGCCAATCTCCCAGGACGCCACAGGACACGCTGGCCAGGAACTGCGTCAGGAAAGGGAGCGACGAGAGGAAGCCGTTCTGAAATCGTGGCCGAAGAAGGTCGTTAGTATGTTGTGGGATTCATGTCCTGCAGGTTCGTGAAACTTCGACTTTGAGTTTAGGGGTTATTTTGTGGTCATCAAGTGCAGGTTAGTGGATCCTTTCTGTTCATATGGTTATAGGTTTGTGGAATTGTTGACTTGGAAAAGGAGTGGGTGAGTTATTTAGATTTGTCTAATACAAGTTTGTGAAAATGTTTTCCAGGAAAATGATTTTTTAGATTTTGATGTTTACATAGTGCAGGACGGCAAACTATTCGAGAAAAAAGAAATTGTTGGGCCATGGCGTACATATGGTTAATTTCTGAGAAACTGCTACTTTGGAATGGATATTCTTTCCTATATTTTTTTAAATAAACGTTCATTTCAGTTTCCAAAAGCTATTCATCTATCGGTTAATATACTTAGATATCCCTCCCATTTGTATTAAAAAACAATAACAGAATTTCAAGACATGATATTCGCAAAGGGCCAAGAGAGAACACTTACACTTCTGATAGAGAAACCCAGAACCGAGCTCATATATGTGGGCAGCTGCGTCAGGAGGAGGTTAAAGCCAAACATGCTTCCCACATGAGCCAAATTGGTGGCCCACAGTGGCACGCTCAGCATAAAGCTTTTCCAGGGCGTTTTCTTGGGCTGTTGAAAAGATGGGATTTAGAAAAAAAGTAGATTTACTTCCTGACTTTTCTAATAAAACAGAAGAAGCAATTTTTGGTCTTTAAAAGGAAATGGTTATGTAGGTTAAGAACTTGCAGCTGATATTAATTGGAGTTTCTCTCTCTCTCTATCTATCTATCTGTCTCTCTATCTCTCGCTCTCTCTCTCTCTCTCTCTCTCTCTCTCTCTCACACTCACACACACACATTTTCATGCTCTATTTTTATTTGTTCGTGTTTTATGCATTTGCTGTTACTTTTTTAAACTAGCTCATTACTATCTAATCTTTATCTAGATTTATCCAAGCAATACAAACAATTCACTA
>NW_028234437.1:7842092-7844592 GCF_977035675.1 Penaeus japonicus
ACAGCATACACCCTTCGAATCATCCAATTACACAAATTACAAGATTAAACGCCATGAACTTGTTTCCAACGAAAGAGAGTGCGACACATCACGTCATAAATTGATAATGGTACGTCTACCTCCTTGAGAAAACACGATAAAAAGGGGAACAGACACACGCACGTATTCCGAAAATTCTCTGCGTCCGTAGCCCCACGTGCTAGGGGATACGGCTCTAAATTTATTCTTTTATTTTAATTGTTCATTTTATTCCGATATGGGACTCTAATTGAATGAGTTTGTTTTTCGAGATTTGTACTTTTTTGTAGCTCGCATTCTTTTTTTTTTTTCTTTTTTTATACATAATTCATGGATTAAGTAAGTTAAAAGGAAAGGAGTTTAGTGGCGTTTGAATTCTGACTTAACTGTAGAATGGAAAAAGAGAGAGAAAGAGAAAGAAAGAGAGAGAGAAAGAGAGAGAGAAAGAAAGAAATGGAGAGAGAGAGAGAGAGAGAGAGAGAGAGAGAGAGAGAGAGAGAGAGAGAGAGAGAGAGAGAGAGAGAGAGAGAGAGAGAGAGAGAGAGAGAGAGAAAGAAAGAGAGAGAGAGAAAGAAAGAAAGAAAGAAAGAAAGAAAGAAAGAGAGAGACAGAGAGGGGGGGGGGAGTCCATGAAATTATCAAGAAAATTATTTCATAATAATATTAACAGTAAGATGGAGTTTCCCTGTTTATCACAAGGTCAAGAATGCAAGACTGATAGCGGGAAATGCGCTGCAAGATGCACAATGATACTAAACTGTCTATATTTATATATCTACCAAATGAACCTTATATCGCGTGACTCTGACGATAATGTTCATATCTCTGGACCTCCTCAGACACGAGACGAAGAACAAAAATAAGAAGCAAGGATGAAGAAATGGCGTCGGAGAGATAACACTCGCTCGGTTTCTTCTTTTTTCGTGTTGTCATTGTGTTTTTTCTTCTATTTCTTTTTTTTCATCTTCGTCTTTTTATTTTTTTTTCTTCATATTCTTCGTCTACCTCTTTTTCTTCTTGTTTTTCTTCGTCTTCCTCTTTTTCTTCTTGTTTTTCTTCGTCTTCCTCTTTTTATTCTCCTTCTTCCTTTTCGTTCCTTTTTTTCCTTCTTCTTCTTCTTCTTTTTCTTCTCCTTCTTTTTTTTCATTTTTCCTTCTTCTTTTTCTTCTTCCTCTTTTTTCTTCCCCCTTCTTCTTCTTTTTCGTTCCTTTTTTTCCTTTTTCCTTTTCTTCTTCTTCTTCTTCTTATTCTTATTCTTATTCTCCCTCTTTATTCTTCCACCTTCTTCTTCTTTTTTCGTTCCTTTTTTCTTCTTCTTCTTCTTCCTTTTCTTCTTCTTTTCTTCTCCTTTTGCCTTGCTTAGTTAAGACATATAAGATGTTGGATTGTGAAATGCGCATGAATTATCTTGAAATTACTTCCATACCTGTTGTTCTCTTTCTTCTTCTTATTATTGTTATCATCATTTTTTAAACGTTTTTTGTTTTTGTTGTTGTTTTCTTTCTTATTTTTTAAACGTCTTTCAAAAAGTCATGTCGATTAAGAAATATTTGGTTTTGGATTTAACGATAATGTGAAAGAAATTCGGAGATTTTACGATTAGCATTTTTCTCATTATCAATACATTTTTTTTTTATTCTTCGTTGCTATTCATTATTGTGATTGACAGTTTGATTAAGATGACCAGAATATAATGATCAGTATGATAAAAATGATGAGAACGCTGACTGTTATTATGATCTGTGTGTTATGGGTGATACTGATATGAAAAGTAAATAGTTTAATGATGACAATAGTAATGATATCAATAATGATAATGATGGAAATGATGATAACAATTGTGATTATGATAACGATAACTACAAGGGCAATAAACACGATGACAATGATGATGATGATGATGATAATTATGATGATATTGGTAATGATGGTAAAGATGACGATAATGATAATGATAATAATGATGACGACAGTTATAACAATAATAATGATAATATCAATGATAACAACAATAACACCATTGCTAAGGTAGTCATCCTCACTGTTATCATTATTAATGCTGCTACTTTAAATATCATTATAATAAGAATTATCATAATTGTCTTTACTGGTAGTACAATTCCTTTTACTTTTGTCACCATAAACGCAAATAGTGGTAGTAATATATCTACTATTCTGGTTCTTATATATATATATATATATATATATATATATATATTTTTTTTTTTTTTTTTTTTTTTTTTTATCATTACTATTAGTGTTATTATCATTCTCATTATTGTTATTGTTGTTGCTATCGTTATCATTTTTATCACTACTATTTTCATTATTATCATTCCCATTCCTGCGTTTTCATTATGATTATCAATATGATTATCATTATCATCATCACTATCATAAATATTATCGTTATCATTACTATTATTATCAACATCATCATAATGAAAATTTATTATCATCATCGTTATCATCACTATCACAT
>NW_028234437.1:7849592-7852092 GCF_977035675.1 Penaeus japonicus
GGGAGTGGGAGGGCTGTAACCCCCCCTCCATCCCCCGGTTGGCCATTAGTAAATTTCGGTCGGGTAATTTTTGGTGCGGAAATAAGCCGTTTTCGGGAAAAAAATAAGTACGGAATTCTGACATGATGCGTATATATTTATATATATATATATATATATATATATATATATATATATATATATATATATATATGTATATATATATTATGTGCATATATATATATATATATATATATATATATATATATATATATATATATATACAGTATATAACAATAAGTGTTTGTAATAAGACAAAATTTTAAAAACAAAAACTGATTCGACTTCTTACACCTGACAGAAATTAATGTTGAAAGGAATTGTACTTCATGAGTTTCACAGCATTTAACCAGTATAGTCGAGGGGTGAATCGAACATATAAAATATAAATACATTCTTATGACGGCATTCGGTCAAATCATTCTCATTTGGAATGTATGTTGAGGAATTAACATCCCCTGCATTTATACATCATCATTTTACCCTTTTATCGATGGCCATAATACTTCTGTAACAACTGAAACAAAAACATACTGAATATAACAAAGGAACGTATTCTAACAGCAGATTGATAATTCAAAATAATTCGCGGATAATTCGTCGGGTTATCATAATAACTTGAACATCATATCCAATAGTACATGGATGAGATAAACAATTTTACTACTGGATTGCGTCACACTTTTTCCTCTAGTTAATTTGCTCTCTCAATAAAGATAATAGTAAATAAGATCCTTACATAATTAATAACCTCATAGAGTAAGCTTTTGCTACTGGATTACATAACACCTTTACCTCTACTTAATTTTCTCTCTCAAGAAAGATAAAAGCAAATAAGATCCTTATATTGTAATGAACCTCATAGACTAAGCTCCCGACAACAGTACCAAATCACTCTTCGACAACATGCTTATCGTAGTTTCTAATCCCATATGCGACGGAGGTTTATTACATTCTTTTAGCTCCCTACAATAACAGGTTCTTTGTTGGTCATAAAAACATAACTGCCACCCCTTCACCAGACTGTGTTACCCGACCTGTTTCCTAATGATACTCATAGGTCTTGAAATTATCATAAATCATGATAGTACATACATACATATGCATATGTATATGTATATGTATATATATATATATGAGTGTGTGTGTGTGTGTACAATGTACATACCCATGTATAACCCTCTTCTAGAATTTATTCTGAGACACATTTGTGGGAGTGGGCCATGCAGAGCGCCCTGTGGTCGACAGAACTCCCACGCAACCTTTCCTCCATTTTCTCCTCTCCTGCCTCTTCCCCTTCTTTCGCTTCCCCTACCACGTCTTCTGTGGGTCCTCCACATCTTTTTCCTCCTATAACTCCTCTTCTTTCTCCACCACCTCCTCTTTAGGTCCTCCACCACTTCTTCCTCCACTACCTCTTCTTTCTCTACCACCTCCTCTTCTTTCTCCACCATCTCCTCTTTAGGTACTCCACCTCTTCTTCCTCCACCACATCCTCTTTAGGTCTTCCACCTCTTCTTCCTCCACCACCTCTTTTTCCTCCATCACCTCTTCTTCTTCCTCTTCCTCCACCATCTCTTTGCAAACGTTTAATTAATCTAATACCGATATCGAATCACAAAGTAAAAACTACACCAGGCGACAGATTTCGAGCTATTTTCAAAAGCTTCAATTTCTATCAAACCCTAACCTAAACCTAAACCTAAGCCTAACCTTACTGCGATGATACGGATGGAGGCGGGGTTCGCTATCGGAGTTCGAGCCGTTCGAGTCAGGTTGAGGCAGAGTTCGAACTGCGGCGGGCGCATCGATGTCATCTGATTTTGTTCATTTTTGGCTTCGGATTGAACAAAAACTTTACTGTTCATTAGGATAGAGCGGACTGAAGTAGATCAGGTTAAGGATCCATCACAGTATCTAGTTTTTAGTGTGTATTTTGTGTGTTTATAGCCCCCCCCCCAACCCCCCAGTTGTATGGGCTGACTGCATACGCCTAGTACCCCCCCCCCCTAGCCCACCCATGATCAGCTGAGACCCCAAGTTTCCCCTCAATGGCTGACACCTAGTTACGACACTTCCCTTTATAACTCGTCAACAGTTAATTTGCAAAGGCAATGTTACAGAATTAAGTGTTCTTATAATTGTTCTTATAATGATCTATAACTTCAAAATTCCATGTCACAACTATAGTCGACATTTCCTTTCCTATTCATCTTTCTACATCTGATTTTCTCACCTTTCCTCCTCTTCCTCCTCCTTTTCCTTTCCTTCCTTTACTGTCTCTTCTTAATATTTTGTTTCTCGTACTCATCCTCATTTTCTGTCCCCTTTTCTTTTTCTCCCTTCTCTTTTTCATACATTCCTTCTCATTCTCTTCCTCTATCTTTTTTTTCTCCTTCCTCCCTCTCTACTTTCTATTCTCTTCCTCATCCTCTTCCTCCACCTTTTCCTTTTCTTCTTC
>NW_028234437.1:7862092-7867092 GCF_977035675.1 Penaeus japonicus
CCATGGTTGTTCTCCACTACGTTCTCTCCTTTTCCCCCTCCTCCTCCTTCGCTGTTCCACGGCTGGATATCAGAAGAAGCGAAGACGACATAGAAGAGCCACGTTGACAAGTACATCGCAGCTGTTACCCAAAACACTGCCTGCCACTGGCCCAGACTCTGAAAAATATATGTATATTTTATATCTTATCTATCAAAAGCTGTGAAAAATTTAATCATAAGTGTTTAACAATTATAAAGTGTTTAATAATAATAAAGTGGTTAATAACAATAAAATGTTTGGCAGTAGATGTCATAATCAACTTATGACTTCCCATATTATCATTACCATCTGCGTTTTGATAAACTTTCACCATATTCTATATGTTTTAGTTTTTCTTTTTTTCATTACTCTTGGCAAAGTTTACGCCCACATTCAGTGTCAACCCACATAATATCTGACCACTTTTGTAACTGAAGCCTACAAATGCTCTGCCTTCATGAGCTAAAAGAAACATTTAACCATCCTAATAGACCCTGAGAAACACGTTGAAACGCCCGGCATCCTTGACCTGCTCCTTACATCCTTTCCTTGCAATGATTCTTATAAGATTTTCCTCCTTCATTCATCTCACTTTGCATGGCTTCTGTTTCTCCCCTTCTTCCTTCCAAGTATCAGTTGTGGCGCTCTGAGCATGTCCAGAATGCAGACCTCTATGCATTTCATAATGATTTTTGGGCGGAAGGCTAATGTTTACTTTGATTATTAACCCTGTGGCTACTTGATGTGCTACCCATGACTGCAAAAGATTCCCACTGTTTTTCTTCTTACTATTTTTAGGCCAAATGTAGAATCGAGCTCATAGTAAGAGCTCGAGGAATCGAGTAAGAGAGATTAGTATAATTTTCTTCAGATTTCAAGACGTTGAAACTCCTTCTATCCTTCCTTGGACCGATCTAATATAGCTAGATAGACTTAGTCAGTATTGGAAAGAGAGAGAATTCCAATAATACGAAAGTTTCAAAGGGATTCCTACAAAACTTTTAGGCAAGAAGGATCAAGATCCTATATCCAAGGAGTGAGCAGATAGAACTGTCTTCCTTCATCAACTAGATCTTCATTACAGCAGTGTTGATGGCTAATGATATCAGAAACCAAACTTTTGTAATATATTGCGACCTCCTGTAGTGCAATCACGTGGTGTTGATTAAAACTGTCTTGCATTGATAGCAGCACATAAAAAGATATCTCTGAGCTGGGTGCCTGCGCATCTTTATGTCCTTGGGAATGGTAGCCGATCAGAGGCCGGTGTCAGGTAGCTAATCAGTCCCCTGCCGCTTGTTTTTGCTCACCGTAACTCGAGACCCAACAACAGAAGACGTTTTCCGAAGTCTTACAACTAACGATATATTGTTTAGAATTAGAGAAGGCTTTCGTAGTTAGGAGACCAGCGTCCATTCTTATCTATATGAGGTTGACGCATTGCTGGCTTAAGGCTGGAAGGGTGCTAGATGCCACGAACATTCGATCATATAACGGAACGGCGTGCAGAACCTCAGACCAAAGGCTCGTTCTCAGGGGAAGTTGCATCATAAGCAGAGTATGAATCAGGAAAACCATACATTATACATTAAAAAAAAATACTTTTATGTACTTTGATGCATTTAAGATGCATATTCTAATTATCTTAATGCATATGAATATTTCTCCTGACAATGAGCATGTGCACAGGAATACGTGTTACCTTACATGTTGATGTGGCAGATAATGCTATATCTCAACCTTAATCTATAACATACATATTTCAATCGTCGTTTTAGCCATCGCTATCAACGGTGACCTAAATCACATTTCTGATTAGGGAAAATAACAATCAAATTCAATGTCTCCGAGTCAACATTGTTTCCGACACTGAAAATCAACTTTGGAAACAGTGAAATTCATCCTCTTCTTTTTCAATCACTGTCTTAGGAGTATATTTACATTTTTTCTTTTTCTCACTGTAGCAATGCATCTGAATATGGAATAATATTATTTCAAAAATCTTATCCTTTTACTAGTGCTTCCTAACGACTTTCGATGTTTTGCTTTACTTCCTGTAAGCGTTTTGGATGAGATAAGCGCAATTTTGACTGGTTTCTGACACTTATATCATAAATAAAATGCATAAGTATCCCTCACCTGTTCTGGCGTCATGACACCCACCACCACAGGCACGCACATGCCCACTCCGAAGGCGATGGTATTCGTCACGCCGTAAATCGTACCTGAAGGAGGAATGCTACAGTAACTTGCTCGAAGGTACTGTGGTTTAAGTTGAGTCATTTATTATTTGTGTCGAGCACATGCACATGCACACGCACACGCACACACACGCACACGCACACACACACACAAACAAACACGCACACACACACACACCTGTTTATCTATATGTCTATCTAAAGCTCTCTGTCTCTGTCTGCATGTTCGTTTCTCTGCATTTGTCTGGCTGTCTCTCTCTCTCTCTCTCTCTCTCTCTCTCTCTCTCTCTCTCTCTCTCTCTCTCTCTCTCTCTCTCTCTCTCTTTCTTTCCCTACCTTTCTTTATATCTCCTCCTATCTATTTTTCTGTCTGTTTATCTACCCACCTCCTTACCTCTCTAAGTACCTGCCTACTTGCTTACTTATCTACCTACTTACCTACATACTCACCTACCTACTTACCTACTCACCTACTAACCTACCAACCTACCTACCTACCTACCAACCTACCTACTCACCTACTCACCAACCTACCTACTAACCTTACTAACCTGTCGCATACAAATCTCACGAAAGCGAATTACGAATTACCAGCGAAATTAGGCGACAGGTCGTGATGGTTAGCCAGGTAGCCGGAGCAGATGGCACCCGCGAAGGCAGTGCCAACGGGGAAGATGGAAACGGCGATGGTGCTGTTACAGCCCACATAGCCCACGGCGACCAGGACTACCGCAGGGAACACCAGAGCTGGAGGGATGGAGGTGGATTATTATTATTATAAAAAGGATGGTTGTTGGTTAGCATTGGTGGATGGAAGGTGGATCGCTGTAGGAGGATGGTAGGGTAGTTGTGGGTTATTATAGGTGGATGGAAGTGGAGCACCACCCAAAATGATAGATGGAGATGGATCGTTTTGAATGGTTGGCTTTCATTTTTTGGGTTTTGATTTTTATCGGGAATATTAACGGGAGTAAGATTTCTGACAGGAATTGGGAGCAACATCTAGAATCCTTAATAACAAACCTAATTTTGGATCAGTGACAATTCTTCATTGTCTTTTATATATATATATATATAAATATATATATATATATATATATATGTATGTATGTATGTATATATATGTATATATATATATACATAAATATATACACACACACACACACACGCATATATATATATATGTGTGTATGTGTATGCGTGTGTGTACATATATATGTATATACATATATATACCTATACATATATATATACATACAAAGGTCTTTTGCTTATCACTATTGGACAATTAATCTAGAAGGCGATAGGCCATACAATACAATGGCTAGTCCTTTTGAGATTAGATTAACGTAATCTATGACGAACAACACGCAGCATCAGGGAGACATCTCGGTAGAGTGTCTGTGTGTGGCATCTTATGTATCCATGTGTTTGTATGTATGGGTATAGGTATGTATCTTATGTTTATGTGTATGGAAGAGTGTGTGTATGTATGTGCTTGTGTGTTAGAGAGTGTGTGCGCATGTATGTGTTTGTGTGTTAGGGAGTGTGTGTTCATGTGTATGTGTTTATGTATTAGGGAGTGTGTGTGTATGTGTATGTGTTTGGAGAATGTATGTACGTGTGTATGTATGTGCGTAAATGCTTCTGTGTGCTCTTGGTGTAAACCTGTTCTTCTCTTCTTCTTTCTTTTCTCTGTTTAAATTTAATTTAAACTCTTTCAGATAAATTTTAATTAATCTCCTTGCTACTGTTAGTATTATCTATTAGTAATATGTAACAACATATGAGTATTTTCCTCTTATGTTGAACTAGACCATGTAGATCTAGACTATACTCTTCCATTACATACCTGATATGACAACTTATATAAGAATCACATATATCTTTAAAAAAAAAACATATCATTAACATCTATTTCTTATGGAATTATTGCCTTTAATCAAACCAGGGCGCTCGTTATCAAAACCGAATCAACACGAGATAAGAAGAAAAAAATACACTTATCATTAGTTTAAACCGTCAATCTAATCTTTATTATGGCATAGATTGTGAAGTATTTATCTGAATATGAATCCTACCTACAAGATGGTAATATTCATTATTATCATTATCATCATAATCATCATGATCATTATTATTATCATTATCATCATGATCATCATCATTATTATTATTATCATTATTGTTATTATTATTATTATTATCATTGCTATTATTACTACTATCATTATCATTATCATCCTCATTACCGTCTTTACCATTATCTATCATTACATATTTGATTATCATCACTTTCTACTATCATCATTATCGTGCAAGAAGGTGCTATCCGTTCGTTTTTTTTTACAGTTGTCCTTGTCCTATATGTATATAACATAAATACATTCAGAAAAAAAGACGAGCAAAAAAAGGTTACACAACGGATGAATAGATAAAAAAAAAGATAAAACATCAGATAACCATAAAATAATAACACAGGAAGATACTCACAAACAGTAGTGAATATCTTTCGAGAAGTGAGAACGGTGATGTAGCCTCTTGTGAGGAGGAAGTCGCCCAGCATCCCACATGCATTGCTCCCGAGGAATTGTGTGAGGAAAGGGAGGGCCGAGAGCAAACCATTCTGGAAGAAAAAGGGAATTAGGCAAATCAGATGAATGGTTTGTCGGATGAAAATTTGTCACGATGGTAAAGGAGAAAGTCAAAATAATGGCTCTCGTACGATTTACCTTAATGATTGATAACATATATGTATATCAATCCACATAAAACACA
>NW_028234437.1:7929592-7939592 GCF_977035675.1 Penaeus japonicus
TATCATTATCAATATAATCAATATTATTATTATTGTTATTATCATTCTTCTTATTATTATCATTATCAATATTTTTATCATCATCATCATCATCAATATCATTATGATAATCATTAGCAACATCATCACCATCATATCATTATCCCAATCATAACTATTATCATCATTATCACAATATTGGCAATCACAATTGTTAAATCACGACCTTAAGATAATGAAAACAGATAATGAAACAAACTAACAAAACCACATAAAAAAGAATAAAGAACAAAGCAGACATAAAAAAGACGAAGAAAAAAAAAACACGAACCAAACGGATGAAAATCTCAGTCCCTCTCAAGCGGTCAAGACTCGTCTGTCGTTCCTTTAGGAAATTGGGCTCCGTTCCTTTAGGAAATTGGGCTCCGTTCCTTTAGGAAATTGGGTTCCGTTCCTTTAGGAAAATGGGCTCCGTTCCTTTAGGAAATTGGGCTCCGTTCCTTTAGGAAATTGGGTTCCGTTCCTTTAGGAAAATGGGCTCCGTTCCTTTAGGAAATTAGTCTCCGTTCCTTTAGGAAATTGGGCTCCGTTCCTTTGGGAAATTGGGCTTCGTTCCTTTAGGAAATTGGGCTCCGTTCCTTTAGGAAATTGGGCTCCGTTCCTTTAGGAAATTGGGCTCCGTTCCTTTAGGAAATTGGGTTCCGTTCCTTTAGGAAATTGGGCTCCGTTCCTTTAGGAAATTGGGCTCCGTTCCTTTAGGAAATTGGGCTCCGTTCCTTTAGGAAATTGGGCTCCGTTCCTTTAGGAAATTGGGCTCCGTTCCTTTAGGAAATTGGGCTTCGTTCCTTTAGGAAAATGGGCTTCGTTCCTTTAGGAAATTGGGTATCAGAATCTCCCGTTGATTAAACAGGACGTTTGTGACTTTTATATTGCGGTGACAGATCGACGCAATGATGGCTCTTAAGCGACGTTTCCGGGTTTTGCAACCTGAGGAAGTCGATTGAATATTTATGATATTTGAATCCTCTTTTGCGGGTTTTTTTAAGTGTTGTTTTTTCCCTCTTTTTTCCTACTTCGATTTGTTGTTATTATTGTTATTGTTTTTATTTTTATTGTTATTATTATAACTATTATTATCATTATCATTATTAGTATTAGTATCATCACTATTATCATTATCATTATTATCATCATTATCATTATCATTATTGTTATTACTATTATTATTGTGATCACTAATATCATTATTATTATTATCATTATTATTATTATTGTTATCATTTTCATAATGATCATTACTGTCATTCTTTTAATCATTACTGTTATCATTACTATTATTATATTTGTTGTTGTTGTTATGTTGTTATTAACATAATTATTATAACTATCATTATTAGTGTTATCATTATAATTACCATTATTGTTATTGCTATTATATCTATTATCATTGTTATTATTATTATTATCATCATTTTGATGATAATATTAATGAATATTATTATTATCATTATTATTATAATCATCATTATTATCATCGTCTTCATCATTATTATTATCGTCTTTATCATTATTATTATAATCATCATTATTATCATCGTCTTCATCATTATTATTATCGTCTTTATCATTATTATTATCGCCTTCATCATTAATATTATCATTATCATCTTTGCAATTGCATTCAACATTTTCATTATTATAATCATTGTTATAATTTTATCGTCATCATTATTGGTATTATCATTATTGTCATTGATATCATCATTATCGTAAATTTCGTCATTTCTATCATTACCAGTATCATTACTAGTATTGTTATTATTATTATTACCATAACCATTGTCAGTATCATCATCATCAATATCATCATTACCATCATTATAATTTTCATTACTATTACCTTTACCATTCTCCTCCTCCTCCTCCTCCTCTTGCTCCTTCTCTTCCACCGTCATCTCATTTTCTTCCTCCGGTCTTTGTCACCTTAAACGTCAGTTAAACATTTTATATGATGTGCTAGATTTCTATAATCAACATGTATCAAAAGCTTAAGATATTGTTAGATCTAATTAATGGTACGTGCAACAGCAAAAATGATTGCATCTTTCTTTTTTCCAGCTTAAAAAGTCAGATAACGCAAAAACTAGAATTTGAAAAATATGTTTATATGATGATAAAGAATGATAAGATTTTTTTTTTTTTTTTTTTTTTTTTTTTTACGTGTCATTATACGAATATTGTCTCGCCGTATTTGAGATAAACTTGATTAGAATTGAATGAGGAAGATGATGTATTGGTTTTACTTTTAAACATATATTCTCATTCTTTTTTGTTATGTCTCTCTCTCTCTCTCTCCCTCTCTCTCTCTCTCTCTCTCTCTCAATCTCTCTCTCTTTCACTCTCTCTCACTCTCTCTCCATCTCTCTCTCTCTCCTCTCTCTCCTAACCTCTCTCTCTCTATCTATCTATCTTCCTCTCCCTCCGTCCTTTTTTTTTCCTTTCTTCATACCTTCAATGATTTCATCACCTCAAAAAAAGAAAAAAAAGAAAAAAAGTTCTAATGAGATATGTGACCTGTGTAATAACGGGGATGCATTCGTGGCGAGGAAATAAAGAGTATTGAAAGAGGGAGGAAAATTGGAGGTTGAAAAAGGGGAAGACATGACTGGTATTGATGTCCAACCACTTGCAACCAAATCCAACCATATATAACGAACCCCAACCACTTACAACGAATATAAACCACCTGTAACTAATCCCGACCATCTGCAAGTAACCCCAACCACTTGCAACGAACCCCAACCACTTGCAACGAACCCCAACCTCTTGCAACAAACCCCAACCACTTTCAACGAACCTCAACCACTTGCAACCAACTCCAGCCATCTGCAACCCAAGCCTCGTTCTCTGTCACCACAATTCCATTAATGTGTTGCTGTTGCATCCCGGAGCAAATTGCCGGCGGAACCTATCCCCGCGTTTCGATTCCTGCAATTGGCTTGTTCAGATTTAATGGATTTTGGAAGGCACCAATTTTGAAATCATCCTTTTTTTCATTCATCTCTCTCTCTCTTTCTCTCTTTCTATCTATCTTTCTTTCTCTCTCTCTCTCTCTCTTTCTTTCTTCCTTTCCCTCCCTCTCTCTCTCTCTCTCTCTCTCTCTCTCTCTCTCTCTCTCCCTCCCTCCCCCCCTCTCTCTCTCTCTCTCTCTCTCCCCCCCCCCCTCTCTCTCTCTCTTTTTTCTCCATCTTCCCTTTTTTTCCTCACTTCTGGAAATGAGTTCGTAAAGGTTGGCGACCGGAGGTTTAATGATTCTTCGTACCTGCTTCTGTGAGATGGGGTTGGGGATGGCATTAGTCACTCTTTGTCGAGGCCAATAAGCAGGGGTTGAGACAGATGGCGACGCGAGTGTTGACGCCTGTTATTACGGGCGGCGAAGAAGGAGGCTGGCTTGGCGAGGGGAGTGGGTTAGGTGGGCGGGATGGGCGGGATGGGCGGGATGGGCGGGTGGAAGGTGGAAGGTGGGCGTGAGGGTTGTTAGCTCTTTTGTTTAGGCATCTGTTTATTTTTTATTTTATTTTTTTTGTCTATATTTCGTTTATGTTTTTGTTTTGTTTTGTTCTATTTTTTTTCTCTTTTTTTGTATGTTTTCTCTCTATGTCTCTCTCTCTCTTCTCTTTTCTCTCTCTCTCTCTCTCTCTCTCTCTCTCTCTCTCTCTCTCTCTCTCTCTCTCTCTCTCTCTCTCTCTCTCTCTCTCTCTCTCTCTCTCTCTCTCTCTCTATATATATATATATATATATATATATATACATATATATGTATATATATATATATATATATATATATATATATATATATATATATATATATATATATATATATATGTATATATATGTATATATCCATCTCTCGCTCGCCCCCCCTCTCTCTCTTTCTTGATGATAACGAGACAGGAAGACAAAATAATGAAAATAAGTAGAACGATTAGGGAATACTAATAATAAAAAAAAATAATGGAAAACACGAGGAAGAAGAAGAAAAAGAAGAAGAGAGAAAACTCCGAAGAAACCCAAAGTAGGCGTGGCTATGGAAGCCCTGACACGCCCCCTATTTCCACGGAAGAAAACTGAAAATGTCTCTCAGTCCTTATTTGCGCTGCGTTTGAAGTTTGTGATAGCATTTCGCTCGAAGCAATGTCAAACGTGTGCAAAATTTTTTTTATTTTGTTATATTTCATACCGATGGAATGGGTTTTAATATTTTCACATCAACATGCAACAATGATTAATATCTGGCGGTTAAGAGAGTTTTCAGTAAAGTATTTGCTGGTTTTGTTGTGATATCAATATCGATATAATATATATATATAAATATATACATATGTATATATATGTATATATATAGATAGATAGATAGATAGATAGATAGATAGATAGAGAGAGAGAGAGAGAGAGAGAGAGAGAGAGAGATAATATATATATATATATATATGTGTATATATGTGTGTATATATATATATATATATATATATATATATATATATATATATATATATATATATATATACTTATCTATTCTGATTTTTTAGTATTACTATGAGTAAAAATCACTCACTAATCAAATCAATGATAATAAGTCTACCAACTATTGATTAAATCAATAGCAACATATCCACCATTCATATGACATAGGGGTCGTCAAAAAAAAAAAAAAAAAAAAAAAAAAAAAAAAAAAAAAAAAGGAAGAAAGAAAGAAAGAAAGAAAAGAAAAAAAAAAAAAAAACACTATGAACAACATTATTAATTATCATTATCAACGACCGTAACTTATTGAGTAAATTATCAAACTTGGCAAAAGAGGAATCAGATCTTCTTGAATCAATGCAAGGGTGCAAGAGGATTAAAAGCCAATTATCAACTCTGCTGAAATTGAAGGGAATTTCAATTGAGATGGGGAGTGGGGGTGGAGGGGGGGGGGGTACCACAGGCGTAATCTTTGCAAACGCTCTAACAAAGGTTCTTTTGTGTCTGTTCTTCCGTCTTGATTTTTGTTGATTTGTTTCATAATGTTGAAATAACCCCGTCACTTATTTTTGTTGTTGTTGTTGTGGTCCTGATTAATTGCGTTTCTTTTCTTTATTTGCCCTTATTTTCATTCGTTTCCAAGTTTATTTTGTTTCTCATATTTCCAGATGATTTTTTTATGTATCTTCTTCTTGGGGTAGAGCTTATAATTTGAAAAGATTTTGAGTATATTCATATTAGAGAAAATCTGAGGTTAATAATATCGCTAAAGCTGTTGATGTTATTAATGCGATTTATAAAGAGATGATTTTAATAACAATATCCATAATATAGATGTGAAAATATCGTTATCATCATTACCATTATTATTGTTGATATTGTTATTGTAATTATCATTATTGCCTTTCTAATTACCATTATTACCTGTATTATATTAATTATTATCATCATCATCACCACCATCCTAATCATCATTTTTACAATAATCATTATTATTACTATGATTATTGTCATCATCAATATTATCAATAAATTGATATTAGCAGTGATAATGATAATAATGATGATGATAATAGCAATTTTCTTGTTACCATTATCATCATTATCATCATTGTTACCATTATCATCATTATTACCATTATCATCATTATCATTATTGTTATCATTATTATCATTATCAAAATTAGCATTTTCCTTTAACTCATGCTTTCTGCGGTGAATAAAAATAATCTAAAAGACATTTATTCCCTTTCCTCTTTTCATATATAATCTCATCTTTCATCTTAGCAAACGAGTCACGCAACGGAAGGATAAACAAATAGATGAATAGACAATAATAATACAACCTAATATTTACAAAAAAAAGAAAAAGAAAAAAAAGACGTAAACTCGAAAAAAAACATATATATTGACGAAACATAATCATTCGAATAATAAACAATCCAAGACATACATAAACACACACACACACACACACACACACACATACACAGGCACAAGAAGACCCCAGGCACAGGGCCAAGCACAGAAGGCCAAGGGAGGCAACGAAAGGACTTGAGCGGTCAAGGTGGAAGATAAGCAAGGTGGAAGATAAGGAAGGTGGAAGATAAAGAAGATGGATGGCTAGTTAAAGCTATGGCTATCCCTCACTGTTATGAGGGGGGGGGGGGAGGTTATGAAGCAGGTGAGGGAGGGTAGGAGAGGGGAGAGAAAGGGAGAGGGAGGGATAGAGGGGTGGGGGTGGGAGGCTATAATACTTTAGAATAGTAAGAGGGAGAGAAATTATGAAATTTGTAAAGAAAGAAATTTTCATTTTTTAGATCAACGGAGAGAGAGAGAGAGAGAGAGAGAGAGAGAGAGAGAGAGAGAGAGAGAGAGAGAGAGAGAGAGAGAGAGAGAGAGAGAGAGAGAGAGAGAGAGAAAGAGAGACAGAGAAAGAAAGAAACAGACAAAAAGACAGAGAAAGACAGACACACAAACACAAATAAACAGAGAGACAAACAAACAGACAAAAAAGAGAGAGAGAGAGAACAACAAATACCTAAGACAAACAGAGCGCAAGCATAAAAATACCAACAACCGACAGAGAGAGACACAAGCAAGCAAGCAAGCAACCCCCCCCCCCCCAAAAAAAAAGGAAAAAGACAAAGCATACGAGTTATCAACCATCTATTTTGGTCAGGTGAAGAATTCTCATTGTCATTAAATTCCCGTGTGGGTCTTCATTAGCTGAGATGCGGATGCCAGCGCACAGCATCTCGGGGTTGGTGATTTAAGACGGTGATTTACGAAGACGAAAAGTGATCCTTGAGGAAAGGGGGAGTATCTCCGAATTTGTATTAGGTCTTAGGCTGTTCGTGTTTTTTTTTTCTTTCTCTCTCTCTCTCTCTCTCTCTCTCTTACTCTCTCTCTCTCTCTCTCTCTCTCTCTCTCTCTCTCTCTCTCTCTCTTTCTCTCTCTCTCTCTCTCTTCACTGTTTTGTTTTCCTTTTTTTCTTTTTTTTTCTGTCTTCTATTTTTTCTTCTTCTTCTTCGTTTTATTTCTTGTTCTTCTTCGTCGTCTTTCTTGTTCTCCTTTCATATTCTTTCTTTTTTTCTTCTTCCTTCTTACGCTTTCTTCTTCCACTTCCTTTTTCTTCTTTCTGTCATTCGTTTCTTCTTTTTTTCCTCCCACACCCCCATCCCCTCCTCGTCCCCACATCCCCTCCTCGTCCCCCCATCCCCTCCTCGTCCCCCCATCCCCTCCTCGTTTCCCCCCCCCCATCCCCTACTACCCCTCCTACGAGTTCCCCGACAATGGAACGAATTCTCGCAGAGTCTGAGGAGGAAATCGCCCTCCCGATTATTGCTTTTAAATCACGAAACTCATCGGGAATATCGGTTTCTCAACGGGTGGGAACGGGTGAAAGGGAGGGGAGAGAGAGGGAGGGAGAGAGAGAGGGAGGGAGAGAGAGAGGGAGGAAGGGAGGAAGGGAGGGAGGGAGAGGGAGAGAGAGAGAGAGAGAGAGAGAGAGAGAGAGAGAGAGAGAGAGAGAGAGAGAGAGAGAGAGAGAGAGAGAGAGAGAGAGAGAGAGAGAGAGAGAGAGAGAGAGAGAGAGAGAGAGAAAAGAGGGAAAGAGAGAGAAAGAGAGTGAGTAGTGGGCATGGGGGGAAGGAAGGAGAAAGGGAAAGCGAGAGATAGATAGATAGAGATAGTAAGATGGATAGATAGAGATAGTAAGATAGATAGATACATAGAGATAGATAGATAGATAGATAGATAGATAGATAGATAGAGAGAGAGAGAGAGAGAGAGAGATAGATAGAGAGAGAGAGAGAAATCGAAACAAATGGATAAACAGATAAATAGACAACTAGATAGAGAAATAAAAGGAGAGACAGACCGACAAATTTCCAGACAGACAAACAGTCAGTTAAACAGACAGACAAAGACAAGAGTGAAGAAGGACAGGGTGGGGGTAGGGGGAGGTGAATAGGGGGGTAGGGGGGTAAGGGGGAATTGAGGAGCGGCATCCACCTGAGCTGCGACTGATTGTATGCGGGTTCTAAGCGCAAGTTTGGCGATGGATGCTGATAAACAAATGGAATTACTTGTGGCGAGTTTTGTATCACTTTCCTATTTTGTTTGTCTGTTTGTCTCGTTCTCTCTCTCTTTCTCTTTCTCTTTCTCTCTCTCTCTCTCTCTCTCTCTCTCTCTCTCTCTCTCTCTCTCTCTCTCTCTCTTTCTCTCTCTCTCTCTCTCTCTCTCTCTCCTCTCTCTCTCTCTCTCTCTCTCTCTCTCTCCTCTCTCTCTCTCTCTCTCTCTCTCTCTCTCTCTCTCTCTCTCTCTCTCTCTCTCTCTCTCTCTCTCTCTCTCTATCTATCTATCTCTCTCCCTCTCTCTCTCCTTCTCACTCCTTACCTATCAATTACCTTTCCAGAAAGGGGGGAGGGGGGAAGCAGGTCATAATTCCTATGTTTATTCCTTTGTAGAATCGAGACCATTAAGTAGTCGACATTATCAAAGAGATTTATATCACTTCTTTGAAAAAAGTTTAAAACGTACTTTATAATTGGGTTCGAGGGTAATGGAGGTGATCTACTGTTATTCATTTTATGGGTAACCTTTATCTTTTAGGGATTTATAGGAAAGTTGATTAAATATGTGGTAATAAGAGGGATGGTATGCTGCACGTGGAATCTGAAAAAGTGTGATAGTAATGATGTGTTTGATGATAGCTACAAGGATGATTATGTTGATGGTAATTGTTAAGATTAATATGATTAATGGAGTTTTAATTGTTGAAATTAATGATTATGATGATTACGATGATGTTAACAATGATAGTGAAATATAATAATAGTGATAACAATAGTAACAATGATAACAAAAATGATGATAATGATAATAATTATTATCATTATGATATATTGATGATAATGAGGATAATACTAATAATAACAATGATAAGAATAACAGTAATAATGATGATAATGATAATAAGGTTAATAATAATAATGATCATAATAATAGTAATAATAATAAAAGTTATAACGATAGTAATGATAATAATGATGGTGATGATGATGACGATGATGATGATAATGATAAGAGAGAGAGAGAGATGAGTCAAGAGGACCAAGGGACACCATACAGAGGAAGGGAATTACGACCTTAAGGGAATTAAGGGAATGTCGCCGTGACCAGCTGTCGGTTCAAGTCATCCGCTCCTCATCCATCTCTTCCTTTCCTCCTTTTTATCATCTCTCTTCCCATTCTTCCTTTCTTCCTGACCCCTATCTCTCCCTCCTTTCTCTCCCCCTCTCCCCTCCTTCTCCCCATCTCCCCTTCCTTTCCCCTCCCTCTCCCCATCTCCCCTCCCTCTCCCCCTCTCCCCTCCCTCTCCTCCTCTCCCCTCCATCTCCCCTCCTTCTCCCCATCTCCCCTCCCTCTCCCCATTTCCCCTCCCTCTCCCCCTCTCCCCTCCCTCTCCTCCTCTCCCCTCCCTCTCCCCCTCACCCCTCCCTCTCCCCTCCTTCTCCCTCTCTCCCCTCCCTCTACCTATTACCTCTCCCCATCTCTCCTCCCTCTCCCCCTCTCCCCCTTTTCCCCCTCTCCCCTCCCTCTCCCCCTCTCCCCTCCGTCTCCCCCCTCTCACCCTCCCCCCACCCACCACACGTGGAGGCTCGGTCAATCAATCTGTCATAGAAGCCGCGCTCTCGCCTTGCGCTTCACGATGCTCAGCACTTTGTGGCTTTGCGGTCGCTCTGTCACGGTGGCGTTGACGGTCCGCGTGTATGAAGCCTCCTTGACGCGGAAACCCTTTGTCGATCAACCTGTCTTGGTGAACATGCAAAGGCAAGTCAAAGGTGGAAGCCTTCGTGTTTTTTTGTTTTTTTTTTCTTTCTCTTTTTTTTTTTTTCTTTTTTTTTTTGTTGGATGTGCATAGATATATCCGTGTCTATGTCTATGTGTATTTTGAACGTGTGCGTGTGTATGTGCGTAGATATATGTGTAC
>NW_028234437.1:7962092-7964592 GCF_977035675.1 Penaeus japonicus
GAGGAGGGGGGGAGGAAAAGGAGGGGGGATAGGAGGAGGAGGAGGAAGAGGAGGAGGAGGAGGAGGAGGAGAAAAGGGGATAGGAAGAGGAGGAGGAGGAAGAGGAGGGGTGAGGAGGAGGAAGAGTAGGAAAAAGAAGAAGAGGAGGAGGGACAGGGCATGGATCAAGAGGAGGAGTAGGAAGAAGAAACAGAAGCATTAGAAGAAAAACAGGAGTGGGAGGAGGAGGAATGAAAACGACAAGGGAGAAAGGGAAAGGGAGGAGGAGATAAGAGAAGAAAAGAGGAGGAGAAAGAAGGAGAGGAGGGGTAGGAGAAGAAGAAAAAGAAGAGAGAAAAGGATGAAGAATGATAAGAATAAAATAAAGAAAAAAAGAGACAAAGAAGAGGGAAAAGGAACAAGTAGAGAAAGATGAAGGAAGAAGGAGAGGAAAAAGAGTACGAAGGAGAGAGAAGAGTAGGAGAATCTGACAGAGGAAGAGGAGGAAGAGGAGGAGGAGGTGGTGGTCACAGGTGTCCCGAGTTTACACAAGCGTCTTATTTCGGGCTCAAGATAATGCTATGCTGTCTTGGAAGACCATTGTATAACCGAGGTTGCCTGTGTCATAAGGCCGGATATGTTTATATATATATATATATATATATATATATATATATATATATATATATATATATATATATATATATATATATCCATATACATATATACATATATTTATATATACATATATATATATATATATATATATATAGATAGGTGTGTGTGTGTGTGTGTGTGTGTGTGTGTGTGTGTGTGTGTGTGTGTGTGTGTGTGTGTGTGTGATTTAAAGCTTATTATATCTATTAACTTAAGGTTTGTTTTTTCGTGATTGGTCATTATAGTACTTTGCGGTTGGTCTTTTTGGTCTGGAACGATATAGACCACTTCCTGTGTGCATGTGCGTAGATGTGTGTGTGTGTGTGTGTGTGTATGTGTGTGTGTGTGTGTGTGCCGTTACGATCAACACTCCTGCATAATGCGCGAGCGAGCACACAATCTGTAACGACAGGAATTAGTCAAGAACTGCGGTTTAGCCAGGAACTTGCAGATTGGATGACTGGTTGACTGGGTGACTGGGTGTGTGTGGTGAATAATAGATGTGTGTGATGACAGGATGGATGTGTGTGGTGACTGGTGTGAGTCTGTGATCGACTGTGCCAGGATTGCGATGAACACTCCTGCATGAATGAGCAGAATGACTGAATGAATGAATAGATGACTGAATAACGACAGGAATAATGAATCAGAATGCGGTTTAGATGAACTTGCATAATTGGTGACTGAATGAGTGATTGGGTGACTGGGAATGATAGTGAGGACTGAATGAATGAATGACAGATAACTGGATGAATAGTGGAACTGAATGGATGGGTAGAAGGCTGAATAGATGACTGAATGAATGAATAGATGACTGAATGAATGAATAGATGACTGAATGAATGAGCAGATGACTGAATGAATGAATAGATGACTGAATGAATGAATAGATGACTGAATGAATGAATAGATGACTGAATGAATGAGCAGATGACTGAATGAATGAGCAGATGACTGAATGAATGAATAGATGACTGAGCGAATGAGCAGATGACTGAATGAATGAATAGATGACTGAATGAATGAATAGATGACTGAATGAATGAATAGATGACTGAATGAATGAGCAGATGACTGACTGAATGAATGACTGGCTGACTGAATATCTGGGTTTACTAGAGGACTACGAGACTGGATGACTGGGAATTCTGGTGGCGTTAATTGGGACAAACAGGATAATTTTCCCCCGGCCGCTCGGCTCTCAGGACCTTCTGCATCGAGGTGTTATTTCGACCCCCAAGGATATCATTGTCTGTTGAGTAGTCGATTTGTCGTTGTCTCTTTCGCTCTGTTGCTCTATCTGTTCGCCGCTTTGTCTTACCGTTGTTTTGTCTCGGGCCTTCCACTCTCTCTGGCTTTGTTTGTACATTCTGGTTGATTGTTTGTGTGTCTGTTTGTCTGTTTGGTTTGTTTGGTTTTGTCTGTCTCTGTGTCTGTGTCTTTGGTTCTGTCTATCTTTCTTGTTTTTCTATCTATCCCTGTATGTTATCTCTTTATATATATATATATATATATATATATATATATATATATATATATATATATATATATATATATTATTCTCCCTTTCTCTCTCTCTCTCTCAATCTCTATCTCTATTTCTCTCTCCTTTTCTCTCTCTCTCTCACCTCCCACTCTCTCACAATATCTCAATTCCTGCATTATCTCCTAATCTCCACCCCGCCCCCCTCCCCCTCCCCCCTACCCCCTACCCTCTACCCCCTACCCTCTACCCTCTCCTCCCACCCCCTCCCACCCACCCACCCCTTCCCTTCCTTTCAACCGACGTAGCAAAAGTTGCATTTTCATCCTCGTCTTTATTTGCTGCTTATGGCCGTTCTGTTTTGTGTCGTATTGTTAACGT
>NW_028234437.1:7977092-7984592 GCF_977035675.1 Penaeus japonicus
ATCTTAGGTGCAGAAGGGGAGGACGAGTTAGCAGATCTTGTTAGTGAAATCATTACGTCATAAAACCGTGAACGCAAAAAAAGGGACACAAAACGACCAGGATAATAACCGCACCAACTCTATAGACGAAATGAATCAACGTGTAAAAGGGTTGAGGTCCCGTCTTGCGATGCGCGTTTGATTAACAGTTGAAGATCGTTTTGTGGGATCGAATCCTTTTGATGGGAAGGAATGAAAGGGAGGATTCCATTATCTCTATACTGTGAATCCCCAATCGTCTATCATTGCCCCGATCTTACGACAACATCACTTATTAAGCGAATACGAGAGAACATAAAACGAGTAATGAGAAAAAAAGAAACATAAAAACCTTATCTAAATTGATAATAATTTCCTAGAAACAATAATCTAAAAACGTTCCCTAACAATGAAGGGAAAAAAAGGAAAAGAATAAAAAGTTGCATGCAGGAGGGTGGAGGCATATTAAAGGTGAAGAGGTGAAGGAATAATGAAGGATAATAACTATACGTGGCAGCCAAGTTCCTAAATAAGGGGAGAAGATCCAGACTTACTCGCACATTCCAAGACCAAACTTGAGTGCGAACTGGCAAGCCCTTTGGAAAGGCTCGTTCGCATACGTTCGCGTTCGTGGATCCGGATCTGCGAATCGGGCGCGCGGGGATTTGTTTTGGTTTGGTGACAGCGTTCGCATAGCAAGCGCCTGCGTGACTTCAGGGGGATTCATCTTCGGCGATTTAATCATTCGTTGCGAATTTTAAAGATTAACTTTAGGATAAAGAAATGGAACTGTAAAGACTTCCCCGAAGAGGTTTTATCCACATGTAAATAATACTGGATAGAGAGAGAGAAAGAGAGAGAGAGAGAGAGAGAGAGAGAGAGAGAGAGAGAGAGAGAGACAGAGACAGAGACAGAGAAAGAGAGACAGACAGAGAGAGACAGAGACAGAGAGACAAAGCGAGAAAGAAAGAACAAAACACCGAAAGAGACAATAAGAGAAAGAGAAAAAAGAGAAACACACGTAAAACAAGAATAACATCAACAAAGAAAAACAACAACAAAACAACTCACAAATAAAAGAAAAGAAGAAGAAGAAGAAGAAGAAGAAAAAAAAAAAAAAACAGCAAAGAAACCGAAAAACCTGTAATTTTCCAATCGCCTCGTGTCTTTCCTTAACCTGCAACCTTAATTGACCTGCAGTCTTATGCCCGGCTTGGAGGAGGAGGAGGAGTCTCTCGGTATTAAACGCAGGAGGATGTAGGTTTCGTAATAGCCGATGATGGGAACTCTCACCCTTGGCTTGCGGTTTGTGGATGTCCACGAATCCACTTTGGATTCCGTGAACTCCCGTCCTTTCATGTTTGATTTTATTTTTTATTTTTTTAATATTTGGGATTCCGTAAAGTCCCTTCCTTTGAGTGTTTGATTTTTTAAAACTTTTTTTTTACATTTTGATTTCTTAAACTCCCTTCCTGTCGTGCTTTTTTTTTTCTTTTTTTTTTGCTGGTGTTACTGTTGCTCTTTTTGTAATTACGATCACTATCACATTGCCTTTACAACTATCATCGTCATTAGTCACCATAATCATCTAATCTTTATGATCTATATATGTACATACACAATTATCATTATCATATCCTAATCATCCTCACCACCATCATCATCATCATCATCATCATCATATCTACATCTCTCTAACCAATGATATCATAGCCAGAGCCATCATCACAACCACCACATCCGAACGTGTGTGTCCTATCAATACCATTCCCCAACGTCTACGATTCCTCACGACCTTATGGCAGATACTCGTTCGTGCCATGAGTACGTGTGACGTCACCCGAACGACCACACAGAACGACTTAATTGCGTATTCATTAAATTGACTTAAGGGTCGTCCTAACAAGCGACCGAAGACATCTGGACTAATATATGACAGAATAATACAGAGGTTCCACTTGTGAATATCAACGCGGTGATTCCCAGAGTTCTAGGGGAGGTAGGGGGAGAGGTAGGGAGAGGGGGTATGGGAGGGAGGGAGAGGGGTATGGGGAGAGAGAGGGAGGGAGGGAGAGGGGGTATGGGGAGAGAGGGAGGGAGGAAGAAGGGGAGGGAGGGAGAGGAAGTATGGAGAGACAGAGGAAGGGAGGGAGGGAGTGAGGAAGAGGGGGTATGGGGAGGGAGAGGGAGGGAGAAGGGGAGGGAGGCAGAGGTAGGGAGAGGAAGGGAGGGAGAGGGGGTATGGGGAGAGAGAGAGGGAGGGAGGAAGAAGGGGAGGGAGGTACAGGGAGAGGTAGGGAGAGGGGGTATGGGGAGAGAGAGGAAGAGAGGGAGGGAGAAGGGGAGAAAGGGATAGGGGGTATGGGGAGAGAGAGACAGGAAGGGAGGTAGAAGGAGAGGTAGGGAGAGGGGATATGGGGAGAGAGAGAGGGAGGTAGAAGAAGAGGTAGGTAGAGGGGGTATGGGTAGAAGGGATGGGAGGGAGAGGTGGTATGGGGAGAGAGAGGGAAGGAGGGAGGTAGAGGGTGTATGGGGAGAGATAGGGAGGGAGGTAGAGGGAGAGGTAGGGAGTGGGGGTATGGGGAGTTAAAAGGGGGTATGGAAATCGAGAGAGAGAGAGAGGAAGAAGGGAAAGGGGGTATGGGAGGTTGAGAGGGTAGGAAGGGAGAAGGAGAAGGCGGAAGAGGGGGAGGAAGGGAGAGAGTGTATGAGGAGAAAGAGGAGAGGAAGTGGAAGTAAGAGTGGGATAGAGGGAGAGGATGAGGGAATAGGGGTAAGAATGAAAGAGAGAGAGAGAGAGAGAGATAGAGATAAATAGATAGATAGAGAGAGGGGGGGGAGAAAGAGAGAGAGAGGAAGATGGAGGAAGTTGGAATTGAAGAGAGGGGTGGAAGGCGGGAAAGAAGGGAGAAGGAGTAGGAGAGAGGGAGAGAGAGAGAATGAGAGAGGGAAAAGAAGCGGGGTTGAGAGTAGGAAGGCACAAAGACAGTAAGAGAGAGAGAGGAAACCAGGGAGATGGAGTAAGGAAGGGAGAGACTGAAGCCAGTTTGAGGCAGGGAGACGCAGGGAGAGGGAGTGTGAGGGAGGGAGACGGAGGGAGAGGGAGTGTAAGGGAGGGAGAGGGAGGGAGAGGGAGTGTAAGGGAGGGAGAAGGAGGAAGAGGGAGGGAGGGAGGGAGGGAAGGAGCTAGGGAGAGAGAGAGAGAGAGTGAGGGAGGGGGAGGGAGAGAGGATGGGAGGGAGGGAGGGACGGTGAGTCCAAACAGATAATTGACTTGTAAGATGAGTCTAGCTGTTTCCAATCGGTTTCTGGTTTATGCGGATGTTGAATCTGGCTTGACGTGAGCTATTGTCTTGCGTACGACATAATTCGGGTATTGATCTGATGCCGCGAATATCCGCCCTTGGTTGTGCCTTCTCTCACTTCTCGTAATGTGGGCGGTGTGGGCGTAGGGGCGTTGCGGGAGTAGATCATGGTGGATTTGAAGAAAGGGGGTTATGAATGGAGAGAAAGGGAAAGGAGGGAGAGGGGAGAGGAAAGGCTAAAGAGAGTATGAGAGAGAGAGAGGGATTCTTTGGCAGAGAGAGAGAGAGAGAGAGAGAGAGAGAGAGAGAGAGAGAGAGAGAGAGAGAGAAAGACAGAGACAGATAGAGAAATAGAATTAGAAGAGACAGATAGAGAGATAGAATTAGACAGAGAGAGAGAGAGAGAGACAGAAAAACAGAATCAGACAGAACGACAAACAAAGACAGAGAGTCAGACCATCAGACAGACAGACAATAAGAGAAAGAAAAATACCCCCCCCCCAAAAAAAAAAGAGAAAAAAAAGAAAAAAAAAAGTCAACAGCCACCGATCACACAAAGCAAACAGGAAAAGAACAACTGCCAACCTTTCCATTAACACGCACCCAACTACGGAAGAAAAGGGAGAAGATAATCCAACAGTGAGCCAGTGCGATAACCGCCTTATAAGGGTTTCACTGTAGAACCTGTTGTGGCCATACCCGGCCCTGTCCTGTCTCATTATCCGAACCTTTCCGTTAACTGGTCAATCGGATTCAGTTCTCGCCCCAAAGCACGGTTGAGATACGGCCATGAGTGTCCTTATGTATCCGTGGTATCATGTACCTGTAGTAGAAACACACAGCTGTTGTGTACCATAGCTAGAGAGTACCGTAATCTGCACCATATCCGTAGATCACCATATCTACAGTGTACCGTACTCATGGAAAATCATACCCACAGAGAATCGTACCCACAGAGAGTCGTACCCACAGAGCTCCGTACCCATACTGTACCGTACGACAACACACCCACAGAATAACATACACATAATGTCTTAGCCATCTTATTCTCGCCACGTCTTAGGCTGACTGAAATTCCTCCTATACCCAACTAAGGCAGGTTCCAGAACGCTTCTCTTCAAGGTTATATGCATTGTAATCTTTATATCTGTCTATCTATCTATTTATCTATCTATATATCTATCTATCTATCTATATACATACTTATATATATATATATATAATATATCTACATATATACATATTTATATATATATACATATTTTTATACATATATATATGCATATATATATATATATATATATATATATATATATATATATATATATATATATATATATATGTATATATATATGTATGTATATACATATATATATGTATGTATATATGTACATATCTTCCCTTAACAACAACAACCAGAAAGTTTATTGACTCGGCGCTCTTAACAGAGGGAAATAAAAGACACACAAGCAAAATAAAAGGAGAAATAAAAGATAATAACAACAAAGAAGGAAAAAAAAGATTGCAACAGAATTCGGAAAATGCAACGACCCTCAACAATATCACTTCTTAAATAACTCGTCCCTTCAAACACGTGACTGCAATGGCCTCTCGCCTCTAAAAATATGTCTCTACCTTTGTCTATGTTTGTTTGGCTTTATTTGTATATTTGTTTGTCCTAATCGGAGGATTATCTACTTATGTCCTTCACTCTCATACTCTTTCTCAAGTGTGAGCGACCGCCTCGAGGAATTCCGAGCTCGACGTAAGTGCCACGAGTACTCGCGCTGCGTCCGATCGCCTTGCGCGCGGCAGGGGATCGGTTTGGGTCGAGCTGTTTGTGTGTATGTGCGTATGTGTATATATGTGTGTGTATATTTATCTATCTATCTATCTATCTATATATCTATCTATCTATCTATATATTTATATGTGTGTGTGTGTGTGTGTGCGTGTACGTATGTATGTGTGTATGTGTTTGTGGTTGTGCATTTCATCCTCCGTCACAGTGTCTAAACGCCTTTCCCTCCTTCCCCTCCTCTCCCACTCCCCCTTCCTCCCTCCCCACACACCCTCCTCCCCTTCCTCCTTCCCCATCCATCCACCCTCCCCACACACCCTCCCTCCGTTCCCCCTCCCCCCCACCCTCTCACCCTCCCTCCATATCCAACCCTCTACCTCCCTCCCTCCCTCCCTTCTCCCCTCCCCATACACCCCCTCCCCCCTCCCCCCAACCCCACACAACCAAACACCTCGGAAATCTCTCAACAGAACAACCTGTAACGTCTCCTTCTTTAAACTTTGTTCGTTTCCATCACATTTTCTCCTTCCAGATCCTTTTCTCTCCAACAAAAAAAAAGTTAATTAGGTCAAGTCTCTTCATGCGAAAAAAAGAAAGATTCTGAGAGTCTTAAGAAGCCTCCGAGACGCGACACAAAGAGGAGCAGTGCTGTAGGTCTTTCTTCTGAGGTTTCAATGAAGGAGTTCCTTTGGCCTGTGAATCCTAGTCCTCTTTGTGAAACCTTTGGTTAGAGAGAGAGAGAAAAAAGGAGAGAGAGAGAGAGAGAAGGAGTGTTTAAGCCTGTCTCGTAGAAATGAGGGGAGAGGGGAGGAGGGGTTAGAATATATACATATATATATAAAAGATAGGCGAAGAAAGGAAAGAAAATAGAAAAGAATAAACAAAAGTTCCAGTAATTACAGATCGCAGGAAATAGGCAACACGATTTTTTTTCCTAAAACCTTTTTTTTTTTCTCTCTCTCTTTCTCTCTTTCCTTTTCGTTTTTTTGTTTCTTTCTTTTTTTTCTTTGTTTCTTTCTCATTTTGCTTCTAAGGGTCGTGGAGCAAGTCGGGGAAACACAGACCATTAACCGATTTTCCGGAATTTGAGTTTATGTGAACTTGTCTAAATTATACTGTGGTTTTCCATTCCAACTCGTTAGGTAAATAGTCATTGGAAATTATCTGAGATAATGTGTGCACATTGTAGATATATTTGTGCTTTGGATAGTCAGTGCTATTATCAGTGTATAGATAGTTAGAGAAAAGAAGAAGGATATATTAGGAAAACGAGGAGGAAGAAGAAGGAGGAGGAGGAGCAGGAGGAAGAAGAGGAGGAGGAAAAGGAGGGAGTAGGGTGAAAAAAGGAGGAGGAGGAGTAAAAGAAGAAGGAGGAAGAAAAGAAGAAGGAGGAGGAGGAGGAGGTGAAGAATAAGAATAAAAATAAGAATAAAAGAAATTCGAAGGAAAAGACGAAGTCGAAGTCGAAACCGAAAAAGAAGACGAAAGCAATAAGAAAAAATAAAAAATTAGACAAGCAAATTAAAAAAAAGAAAACACAAAAAAAAGATAAACAAAAGAGAAGGACAAACAAAACAAAGGAAGAAACCAACGGAGACTCGTTGCTAATTATCCACGGCTCAATATCCATTTTATACCATGCACGACACTGCATATCAAAGCTCATAATAAGTGATTATAATACAAAGAACAAAGGAAAAGGGAATTGAACTTACACATCGAGACGAACACTTAAACTAATTAATATACATACATGGGAAAGAGACTATTAAACCATCACAATAACTGTTTCTATACCTTGCTGAATGTTTATGAAGCTTTGTGTTTCACGGAAAGTAGTATAATTGCGCACCTTCTCCTAAGTGTTAACAACCACCCTTAATACCTCTAAGTAAATTATTACGTGCAATTATAACGCTAATTGCCAGCTGAGAGAATGAACAAGGCCTCTCGTTAATTAAGACTACCTCTCTCTGGCTGTCGTGGTGGAGTTGTTCAATTTCTCGTTCTCGTTCTCTATTTCTATTTCTCTATTTCTATTTCTCTCTCTCTCTCTCTCGTTCTCGTTCTCTATTTATATTTATCTCTCTCTCTCTATCTCGTTCTCGTTCTCTATTTCTTTTTTTCTCTCTCTCTCTATCTCTCTGTACATACATGCATACATATATATATATATATATATATATATATATATATATATATATATAAATATATATATACATATACATATATACATATATATATTTATTCATACATAAATACATATATACATATATATATTTATTCATACATAAATACATATATAAATATATATATATATATATATATATATAAATATAAATATATATATGTATATATATATATATATATATATAT
>NW_028234437.1:7989592-7992092 GCF_977035675.1 Penaeus japonicus
GGCAAAAAAAAAAACAAAAAAAAAAAACACGAAAGATAATAAACGCAATAATGAAAAAAAAACTACGTAAAAACGAAAAAAAGAAAATAAAAAGAAAACACGAACCAAGAAGCTGTCTCATTGAAAGTAAATGTGCTTTAGACTTGTTCATTCTAAAAATATACCAGAGACTCTCTCATGATAACCGGTGATTACGTAATTATTAATGGGTGAGAGAGAATGAGAAAGAGAGAGAAGGGAGAAAACTGAGAGTGGGGTGAGAGATAGAGATGGGAGAGATAAAGGAGGTGAGTTGGGAGAATGGGAAACAGAGGGAAGGAAGGAGAGAGAAAGAGAAAGAGAGAGAGAGAGAGAGAGAGAGAGAGAGAGAGAGAGAGAGAGAGAGAGAGAGAGAGAGGCAAGAAGAAACAGAGATAGATAGGTAGACAGATAGATAGGTAAACAGATAGATAGATAAACAAAAAAACAGATAGATAAATAGATAGACAGATAGATAGATAGAAAGAGAGAGAGAGAGAGAGAGAGAGACAGAGAGAGAGAGAGAGAGAGAGAGAGAGAGAGAGAGAGAGAGAGAGAGAGAGAGAGAGAGAGAGAGAAGAGAGAGACAGAGAGAGAGAGAGAGAGAGAGAGAGAGAGAGAGAGAGAGAGACAGAGAGAGAGAGAGAGAGAGAGAGAGAGAGAGAGAGAGAGAGACAGACAGAGAGAGAGAGAGAGAGAGAGACAGAGAGAGAGAGAGAGAGAGAGAGAGAGAGATAGGGAGATAGAGAGAGAGAGAGAGAGAGAGAGAGAGAGAGAGAGAGAGAGAGAGAGAGAGAGAGAGAGAGAGAGAGATAGGGTTCATCAGGACACACAGACAGCAAGCAATACCTTATTTTCTTGACCTTAAAGACTCACTCCGCTCAAGCTAAGGCGCTTTCAGAGCCAACATGAGACATCCTCATAATCCCAGCAGATTTCAATGACATCTTTAACCCCTTATCATCATTACTACTTCCTAATCTCACAATCTATCATACTAAAATCTTTACTCATTGACGTCTTCCGCCGCTACTCATGCTTAATAGGACACCCTATCGATGCGCGATCTCAGCTATATTTGCCATTCGTGATCATTTCTGAACCGATTTTGTGTCTGTCTTGGCGTCTTCTTGACAACAGCTTCATTCATAATGATCATCGAAAAGTCCCGAGAGAAATATCTATCAAATACATGCCAGTCGCCACTAGTATCATTCGATATATTTGTTATATAGTTCAGCCTATCATAGAATGGTTCAGGAAGAAAGGAAGAAAGATTTGAGGAAAAAGGATAAGTTATCCCTGAGAAAGGGACGACTCGAACACCATCAGAAAACGGAGTCCTTTCCTTCCATATGGTGTCGTAGTGATATAATACTCAATCAAGACTGCATTTAAGCGGCCAGACCGTCTTCTCGGTACTCCCCCCTCCCCCCCCCCCTCCCCCTCCCTCCACCACCCAACACCACCACCACCATTACCCCCCTCTCTCCCCCCTCCCTCTCTCCCTTCACCCCCACTTGGTCATAAATCTCGGACTGTTTGACCACGTGCATGGCTAACTGATAAGCCGAGAGCGGGCAACACTAACCCTTAAGAACCCTCTCTGCAACACTAGCTCTGCAACAGCTTATGAAGTCTCCTTCCCTACCAACACACGACCTACCGAACTTCCTTGCAACACAATTTCTTGCCTCCTCCTCGAGAAGAAGAAGAAGAAAAAAAAAAAAAAAAAAAAAAACGCAACGAGAGAATGGTTTCGCACAAGTAACAACAACAGATCTGTGAATTTCTTATCTCTGTTATCTATTGTGCATTCAAGCGCCGACTCGCAGCCATTAGGACTCACAAGGCGATCCTTCAAAGCACTTTTTGAATAAATCATTCCACTTCCTTGACACAAAGCAAGCATCTTCTTGACAAGTTTCGGAAGCAAGATCGCGGATCGGCGTCAATGGCTTGTTTTTAGGGTTTTGCTTTGAGGGCGGCGGGCGGCGGGCGGCGGGCGGCGGGCGGTGGGATGGAGTTGATAGGGCCGTGTTTCTTTAACGCTTATTTTGCTCTCTTGTAATTTAGTCTTTTTTTGATATTTCTCGCTCATTTGGGGTTTATGTGTCTGGCTGTTTGTCTGTCTCTGTCTGTTTGTTTGTTTGTCTGTATGGATTTCTCTCTTTCTTTCTTTCTCTTTCTCTCTCTCTCTTTCTTCCTTTCTTTCTCTCTCTCTCTCTCTCTCTCTCTCTCTCTCTCTCTCTCTCTCTATCTATCTATCTATCTATCTCTTTCTCTCTCTCTCAGAAAAAATAGGAAGCTAGGTATGCAGGTCGATAGATAGATAGATGGATAGATTAATAGAAAGATAGATGGACGGAAAAATAAGATATAACTCAAAGCATAAATTCGCTTCATAATTCACAAAAAGAAAGAAAGAAAATAACATGCATTCATCATACCTTAATTTCCTCTAACAAGTATTGCAGTAGCA
>NW_028234437.1:7999592-8004592 GCF_977035675.1 Penaeus japonicus
ATTGAGCCGAACAGGGTGGTCTGAATAGCATACATTGTTTCTACATGACTTGGGGTTTACAGACTCTATCCATTCTGTAGTTCTTGTGTTCACTTATTCAAAAAAAAAAAAAAAAAAAAAAAAAAAAACTTTAGTAAGCCAAAGAACCATACCGGCGGCAGTCTCAGTAACAAAGATTTTTACGAAGTATTATCATTGGCACTGCAAATTCATTGCATAGCTTTCTGATTTCATAGTCCCCACCCCCCTAACCCCGTAACCCCACTCCCACCCCAACCCCACCCCACCCCGACACCCATTTCCCCCACCCCACTCCCACCCCCACCCGACACCCATTTCTCCCACCCGACACGCCCATTTCCCCCACCCCACCCCGACACGCCCATTTCCCCACTCCCACCCCAACCCCACCCTAACCCGACACGCCCATTTCCCTCACCCCACCCGACACGCCCCCAATTCTTCCCAACCCACAACCGTCATCTTCGCCTTTTAAATCAAGCAGAAATCAAGTACTCGTGGATGCAAACCACTTGCTATCTGCCGTGTGCTTCGGAGGTCGGCCCCGCTGTGACACTCAAAACACTCGCTAACACATAGCTAATTAAATGATGGCTAATGAAGACGAATTGCAGAGCTGGAAAGAGATTTCTTCTGCAGACGCTCTCGTGTTGTCGTTATTGGGGGGTGCTGTTAATAGCTTATGTGTGGGGGCGTTTTGGGGGGTTGACTGGGTAAGGCTATGGGATGTGGGATGTGGATGTGTAATGTCTTTTTCGAAGGGCGTGAAAAAAATGATTAGATGGAATATGAATAAGACATTGGCTGGGTGAAGTGAAGGATAGAGAAATAAAAGAGATTGAGATAGATAGATTGAGGGAAAGAGAGAGAGAGAGAGAGAGAGAGAGAGAGAGAGAGAGAGAGAGAGAGAGAGAGAGAGAGAGAGAGAGAGAGAGAGAGAGAGAGAGAGAGAGAGAGAGAGAGAGAGAGAGAGAGAGGGGGTGGGGAGGGAGGGAGGGAGAGAGAAAAAGAGAGAGAGAGAGAAGGAGAGAGAAAGAGAAAGAGAAATAAAGAAAGAGAGATACAGAGAAAGCGAACAGAAAGACCAGACAGCGAAAGAGCAGAGAAGAAACAAAAGAAAGAACGAGCGAAAGTTTAGAGAAAAAAAAAGAGAGAGAGAGAAAAAAAAAGAGATGAAGAGCGAAAGAGCCACTGAGAGAGAAAGAGAGAGAGAAAAAAAGAGATAAAGAGCGAAAGAACCAGAGAGAGAAAGAGAGAGAGAGAGACAGCGAATCATCGCATTCGGACACCAAACTCATACGACCCAGAGTTCGCGAGTGTATAGTTAGTTAAGCAAAGGCATTAATGTCTGTCTGTCGACACACGAATGAGCCCCGAGAGTCAAAACAACAAAGCGGTAACCTTCATATGACAGCACTTAGCTATCGTAAAAGATGAAAAAGAGAGAAAGAAAGAAAGAAAGAAAGAAAGAAAGATAGAAAGAGAGAAAGGAAAATGTAGAAGTGATAGATGAATGGTTTTCTTTTTTTTCTGTTTTCGTATATTTTTTTTTTCTTTTCTTTAACTGGTTGCATGTTTCACTTGTACTTTACACTTTACTCTTAAGTGGAAGACAATGCTGTGGCTTGTCTATGTGCGAAACATATGGCTCTCTCGTTAAGGCGCTGCATACTTGTGATATGAAATTCATTAAGTTTTATTATTGCGAGGGAAAGAGAGAGAGAGAGAGAGGGGGGGGGAGAGAAAGAGAGAGAGAGAGGGAGAGAGGGGGGAGGGAGGGAGGGAGGGAGAGAGAGAGAGAGAGAGAGGGGGAGGGAGGGAGGGAGGGAGGGAGAGAGAGAGAGAGAGAGAGAGAGAGAGAGAGAGAGAGAGAGAGAGAGAGAGAGAGAGAGAGAGAGAGAGAGAGAGAGAGAGAGAGAGAGAGAGAGAGAGAGAGAGAGAGAGGGAGGGAGGGAGGGAGGGAGGGGGGAAGGGAGGAAGGGAGGGAGGGAGGGGGGAGAGAGGAAGGGAGGGAGAGAGGGAGGGATGGAGGGAGGGAGGGAGAAAGAGAGAAAGAGAGAGAGAGAGAGAGAGAGAGAGAGAGAGAGAGAGAGAGAGAGAGCGAGAGAGAGAGAGAGAGAAAAGAAAGAGAGAGATCAGAGTAAACTGAAAGAGAACTTACAATAGTATATCAATTACTTCATAATTCACTATTCACATTATCAAAGGGGGGCAAACAGACATCACAACGCTGTCATGATCTTTCATATAATCATAATAAATCTTATAAATAATCAGATTCTTTCGCTGTTTTACAATAGCAATTCCAGCAACTTTCATCATGGAGAAAATAATATGAAAAGAGAGGTTAATTAGAGAATCTTCTGGAGAATTGACAAAAAAAAAAGAAAAGAAAAAAAAGTAAGCTTTCGTAATGAAAATACGTTTCCCAGGCTTCGAATTTGAAAATGTGAAATTGGTGTGGGATATGTGCATATACTCCAGAAAGAATATACACGTATACCCAAAATAAGATACACATATAACCAAAATATGATATACATACATACCCTACACACACACACACACACACACACACACACACACACACACACACACACACACACACACACACACGTATTTTCACAGACATATACACTTTTAAAGTAGTAAATCATATACCATCTTTCAAATATAAGTTTATGGTTAATAATAAGTTTTATTCTTCGGATAGAGTATCAATCACAGCCATTATATTATGATAATCATTCAGTGCTTAAAAAAGAGAAAAAAAAACTTTTATTCATTCAAAGCAATTGTGTAATACAGGAACATATGATTTTATTATTTTTCTATAAAATGTATAAGAGAAATATTAATATGCATATGTATTCTCTCGTTAATGTGCTGTGTAGTTGCGATATGAAATTCGTGAAGTTTTATTATTGCGAAGGAAAGAGAGAGAGAGAGAGAGAGAGAGAGAGAGAGAGAGAGAGAGAGAGAGAGAGAGAGAGAGAGAGAGAGAGAGAGAGAGAGAGAGAGAGAGAGAGAGAGAAAAGAGAGCGAGAGATTAATGTGGGAAAAAAATATGATAAATGATGATAAGACAAAATAATTGGAAAGAAAGAAAACCAAAGAAAAAAGAAGGAAAGAAAACCAAATAGTTAATAAGACAATGAAGAAGATGACGATGCAAGTACAGCTATCACTTTCTGACCCTATCATCCTCCCTACCTCCCTCCCTCTCTCCCTCCCTCCATCCCTCTCTCCCTCCCTCCCTCTCTCTCTCTGTCTCTCTCTCTCTCTCTTTCTCTCTCTCTCTCTCTCTCTCCCTCCCTCATTCCAACCTTCTCTCTCTATCTCCTTATCTCCCTCCCTCTCTCCCTTACTCCCTCCCTCCATCCCTCTCTCTCTCTCTCTCTTTCCTTCTTTCCCTCTCCCCTTCTCTCCCTCTCCCTCTCCCCGCCCTTATGGACAGTGAGGGAGGGGGGGAGGTTAAGATGTAGATAGGTTAGAGGAGGAGGAGGAGGAAGGGCTGCAAGAGAAAGGAAGAGGAAAACGAAGAGAAAGAGAGATAGCTAGATAGATAGATAGATAGAGAGAAAGAGAGAGAGAAAGAAAGAGAAAAAGAGAGAGAGAGATCTGGGTGAAGACAAATAGAGCGAGAATACACAAATAGCTAGATAATTAGACAAATAAATAGACAGACCAGAAACAGGCACCGAAAGCCGGCGACTCCACAAGATAAAAAAAAAGTAAATAAATCAAATAAAAAAAGGAAAAAAGGAAAAAAGACAAACAAGAGAACGAGAAAGAAAAAGGAAAAACGAAAAAAGAAGAAGAAGAAGAAAAAAGTAATAAGTGCAACAGCGGATACGACACTTACCGAGTAAATTCACCCCCGGGCGTCCTCCATCACGCGCCCATGCGTCGTGCGTCGTGCGTCGGCCGTCGTCCATCACGCTAAATGAGGATTAATTCAAGTCATGGCAACTGGGTGGTCTACGATATGGGGGAGGGGGGGTAGGGTAGGGTAGGGTAACGAGGGAGGGAGGGTAGGGTAGGGTAGGGTAGGGTAAGGAGGGAGGGAGGGGGGAGGGAGGGGGGTGGAAGGTGAAGTGAGGTAGCTCGTAAGGTGAATGGGGAATATGTGATGAATAGGAACTTGTCTCTTGATGATGGGGAGAAACGGGAGATAGTGGGAATAATTAGCGAGGCGAATAGGAGGAGAAGAAGTAGGATGAGAGAGAAAAGTGAGAGAGAGAGAAAGAGAGAGAGAGAGAGAGAGAGAGAGAGAGAGAGATGGATAGAAAGGTAAACAGACAGAGAGAGACTGAGAGATACAGATCAACAAAATATATATAAATATGGATATCAACAATAACAATAACTGAAACGTTTGATATCACTTAGTAGTTCAAGACAGATAATTAGCTGTAGCAAATGTGATAATCAGAGCACAAAATACAAGAAAATAGATTTCAAAAGTCATTAAATGCGGAAAATCAAATAGAAAAAAAGGCTCGTTTTACATAACAAGATCAACATGGACATAAATTGAATCCATTATGCGAGCTCCTTCTGGGCATTTATTGATGATGAGATCCTATTACAGGTTCAATCAAGGGATCGAGAGAGAGAAAATAATTATTTGAGTCATTACTGTATAGGTTGTTTTATAATTATAACGATTGTATAATAATGTTGATGATAATATTATCAAGGTTGCGTTGGTTGTTATGATAATGATATTAATGATAATGATATTGGTATCAATAATGATACTACTACTGTTAAAAATAATGTTTTAATAAAATAATAAAGTCTACCTTACAAAGAAAACGCGCAGCGCAAGTACGAATAACAAACACGAAACGCAAAGATTGTGCGAATAAGCAACGAGTAACTAAATTCACCAGTGCGAATAAGAAATCAAGAGAGTGCGAATAACTCCAAAGTCGAATCTTTACAAGAATCGTGTCATTCATCAGTAATTCGAC
>NW_028234437.1:8014592-8019592 GCF_977035675.1 Penaeus japonicus
GAGAAGAATAAGAGAAGAGCAAGAAAAACAAGAAAAGAAAGGGGGCGAGAAAGAGAGATAGATAGATAGATAGATGGATGGACAGATGGAGAGTGAGAAATAGAGAGATAGATAGAGAGAGAGAGAGAGATAAAGAAAGAGAGAGAGAGGGAGAGAGAGAGAGAGAAATAGAGAAAGAGAGAGAGATAGACAGATAGATAGATAGATAGAGAAAGAGAGAAAGAGAGAGGGGGAGAGATATATAAAGAGAGAGACAGTCAGCCAGGCTCAGAAACATTCAATACTAGTTAACACGACAAGATAATAAGACCCTCATATCATATATCCTTTTTTTCTATATTTCTAAACACCGCTAAACCCTTTTTCCATCTCAAATACCACAACAAACCATAACCCCCAAAAAAGCACACACACAACCAGCGCAGTCTGCAACAATGCAACGAAATTCCCCGATCGAAGGAACGCCAATGCAACAGAACACAGCGAGACCAGTTAATTACAACACAAGAGAAACTATTAAGAGAAACCATGAAGAGGGGCGGTTCCTCTGACAATTTTATACACTTGGGTCAGGTTGTGTTAACCACATGCCATTAAGGGTTTTGTACTGGCGCGTGACAGCTACATAGACGTCGCTTAAATGGGACAGGTGGGGTGGGGACAGGGGTGAGGGGTGGTGGGGAGGAGTAGGGGAGGGGTGGGGTAGGGTGGTTGGGGGAGGGGTTTCAACGTGAGGGAATCGACTGCAAGGAAAAGTGAATCTTTAAAAAAGGATTTTTTTTTCTGTTTGTTTGTTTTTGTTCGGTTGTATCGTCCCTTATTTTTTTTATTTTCTTTTTTTGTGTGTGATGTTTAATTCCAAAATAATATGGATATCTATGCGTGTTCTTTTTGTTGATTATTTTTTCTTCAAAATAGTTTATCGATCTATCTTCCCTCCTATAATGATAAATAAATAAATGAATAAATAAATAAATAAATAAATAAATATATATATATATATATATATATATATATATACATATATATTTTTTTCCGAGTTCCTTCACTGCTCATTTTTATGACACAAAAAAAAAAACTCACTTTGATAAACAGAATACATACTTAATTAATCCAAACTCAACACCAGAGTCAAACCACCAACGGATACAAGTCTTTCAAACGACAAATTACCAAAAGGACGTGATTTCTCAGCCGAAGGGAAAGCACAGAACTAATATTCACAAGACTTGCCCTTAATCAATCATCTGGGGGTAAATAAGATCCCTTTCATGGACGCCATGGAATGTCAGCTGGAAATTGGCTTCTGGAGGACCGGACCAGGGATGAATTCAGGGCTCATGAAATTGGATTTTTTTTTTTTTAATTATTAAGATTTAAATTTTTATAAGATTATTTAAGATTTAAAAATTATTTTTATATTTTCATTTATCTTTTTTTTTGTTTTTAGAGATCGATGGGTGTTTGGTTTCTATGGAGATATGTGTAATTTGTGTTATGTTTATATGTCTGTGTAGATAGATAAACTTACTACTATACGAAATGCACACGCAGACATACACAGATATACACAGATATACACAGACAGAAAGAAAGCAAAGGATTAAGACACCCACAGACACGAACATGTAAACTAACTGACTTACACAATTTTTCCTTCTTTTCTTTCTCTTTGCAAATCCCTTGCCCCCTCCCCCCAACCTGCCCTTGTCTCAGCCTTCCCCTCTCTCTTTCCATCCCCCTCATTGTCCCCCTCTCCCCCTCCCCTCCCCTGCCTCCTTCCCGCCTCTATATCGCCTCTCGCCTTGCTTTCACCCCCCCTACCCTTCTCCCCTTCCCCGCCTCTTTCTCTACTTTCATCGCCCCCCTCTCCCTCTCCCTATTTTCCTCCTCGCCTCTCCCTCCGCTTACATCGTCCTCCTACTCCCCCCCCTCCCCTCCTTCTCCTCCCTCCCCTCCCCGCCCCTCTCTCTGCTTTCATCGTCCCCCTCTCTCTCTCTCTCTCCTTCTCCCTTCCCGACCCCCTCCTCCTTTCCCACCCTCCCGTTTCCCCCCCCCCCTACACATCCCAACGACCCCCACCCCATCCCCTACACACCCCAACGACCCCCAGCACCCCCATCCCGTCCCCAGCCCCCTCCCCTCCCCATCCCCACCTCACCCTCACCCCACTCCCTCTGGATTGTACAGCCACTAGCGTACCGACAGGGTGGTGTGGCGTTACGTCGTTAGAGTGACTTAAGCGCCATATGAAAGATAGTTTGCTTGCCCATTAATCAAGGCCTCACTTGCCAGGGGAGGGGGGAGGGGGAAGGGAAAGGGGGGAGGGAGAAGGGAAAGGGGGGAGGGGGAAGGGAAAGGGGGGAGGGGGGAGGGAGAGGGTTGGGTAAGCCTTACGGGGGAGGAAGGGGGGAGGGGGGTAGATGGATAAAGCTTGCGGGGGCGGGGCGAGGAGAGGGGGGAGTGGGGAGGGTTGGAGAAAGGGGTCCGGGAGGGAGGGAGGGGAGGGGAGGGGAGGGGAGGGATTTGTTTGGGGGGGTAGGGGGGGTAGGGGGTGGACCGAGGACCGCACTCGAGTGTCTTGCAAGCAGCATACCCTCTGCGGCGACGCGGGGTTAAATGCCTCCGTGTCGCTCTGGTATCATGATGAAATTTGATGTGGAAGGAGTTTGGGATTAATGATGGTGACGTTAACGATGATGATTAAAGATCGTGATGTTGATGATGGTGGTTTTGATTATGATACTGATACTAATGATAATAACAATGATTTTTAAGATAATGATGATAATGATGATAATAAAGATGAAGAAAATAATGATGATAATAAAGATGAAGAAAATAATAATGAAAATGATAGCAGCAGTAATAATATCTATGATAATAATCAATAGTAATAAAGTAATAGTAATAATGATAATAGTAGCAACAATAATGATAATAACAGAAATCCTGAACGCACAACAACAACAAAAATAATAATGCAAATTCATAAACAAAAGTCCTTTAAACTAACTTCGACCTTCGACGCATTCCCATCATCCTCATGACAGGTCAAAGGTCACGGGGAATAAACCGCAGAGGAGGTGGAGCAGGTTGTACAGGTGGATGAAAATATTACCACTTTGGGGAGTTTTCGAATTGGGTGGAGTGGGGTAGGACAGGGGGAGGGGGTGTAGGAGAGAGAGGGAGGGGGGAAGTAGGGGAGGAGGTGAGGTGGAGCTTGAGGTGGAGGAGAAGTGGATGGGAAAGTGAGGTGGAGATAGGAGGGAGGTGGGAGTGGTAGGGGATGGGGTGGGGGGTGTTAGGGTGTAGGTTGTACAGGTGGGGGGTTGGGGGTGAGGGGGTGAGGTGAGGTTATGTTAAAATGGGGAGAGGTTAAGATGAGCGGAAGTAGGGGGATGGCGGTGGAGGAGAGGAGGAGAAGAGAGGTGGGGAGGGGAAAGATTGAGGTTTGGGTGGAGGTGAGAGGGGAGAGGGAAGCGGTGGAGGGAGGGAAGGGGGTGGAGGGGGTGGGAAATTAGGGGTGCTATGACGATGGATTGATGGATTGGTCTAAGGAAAAAGGATATAAATTAAATAGATAGATAGATAGATAAAGAGAGAGAGAAGAACACGTCTATGAGCTACTAAAAATGATTGATATAAACATATAAACTGACTAAAATAGACATATAGAGATATATATAGGTGCAAGATAGATTAATAGATTAATACATAATCAATGAAAACAAAAGTAAATAATTTAAAAGAAGGACTTAAACAGAAACGAAAAAAAAAACAAAAAAACAGAACAAGACGAAAACAAACAGGATTCTATCACTCCACAATTAACCCAGGAACGTCCACCAGCTCATCGGCAATCGTGAAGGACGGGCATAGGGATGGGAATAGAGATGGGGACAGAGGGGAAGTTAGACGCATAGAAAAGGAAGGGATGGGGTGGGTTGGAAGATAGGGGGGGTAAGGGGTAGGGGGTACTGATGGGGTCAGTAAGTGGCCAGAGAAAGAGTTATTGATGGCTGTAGGTCCCGCTTGAGAGAGTGAAGCATACCAACGTCAAGATGACCTGACAACAGCCGCGGGTCGAAGCATTCCGAATCACTGTGTCGTGTCGGGGTTTCGGATTCACAAAGAGGTGAAAGGGGGAAAGGGAGGGGGAAAGGGAGGGGGGAGAGGGGGGGAGAGAACATGAAATGATGTGGAATTAGGGGGGGAGGGGATGGGGCTAGGGACTGGGGGGTGGGTGGGTAGGGGGGAGGTGGTGGTGGGGGATTTTGAACAGGAAGGGAAGTGGAAAGGAATGTTTTTTTTTTTTTCTTTCTTTATTCATTTATTCGTGGATACGTAGAAACAACGAAGAAAGAGAGAGAGGGTGAGAGCGAGAGAGAGAGAGAGAGAGAGAGAGAGAGAGAGAGAGAGTGAGTGAGAGAGAGAAAGAGAAAAAGGGAGAAAGAGAGAGAGAGGAAGAGATAGATGGAGAGAGAGAGAGAGGAACAGATAGATGGAGAGAGAGAGAGAGAGAGAGAGAGAGAGAGAGAGAGAAAGAGAAGAGACCATATTTCTCTTATAGACCATATTCCTTCATCACCTTTCCTATTTCTTACTCTCTGTCAATTGCCTCCTTCTTTTTTCTCATACTTTTTTTTGTCCAGCTCCTCCTAACTCCCACCTCCCTTTCTCCACCTCCTCTTCTTCCTCCTCCTTCTCTTCCTTCTTTCTCTATCTCCTACCCGGCTCATTCTCCTCCCTCTGCCTATTTTTTCTCTTCATTTTCCTTCTTCTCTTCCTTCTCTTTTTCCTCCTCCTTCTACTCTTCCTCCCCCTTCCCCTCTTCCTCTTCCTCCTCCTTCTCATCTTCCTCCTCCGACTCTTCATCCACCTTCTCCTCTTCCTCCTCCTTCTCCTCTTCGTCCTCCGACTCTTCATCCTCCTCCTTCTCCTCCTTCCCCTCTTCTTCCCCCTTTATCTCCTATTCCTCCTCCTCCTTTCCCTCCCCT
>NW_028234437.1:8022092-8024592 GCF_977035675.1 Penaeus japonicus
GAGGGGGAAAAAATCGCCGTGTTTTATTATTTCTTGATGATGTGATTTGAATTATTTATTTTTTTAGGTAACTTCTAGTGTCTTTTATTTCTATTGTTTGTTTGTTTTTTGTTTTGTTTTTGTTTTTGTTCTTCTTGTTGTGATTATGGTTGTTCTTATGTTTGTTATGATGTTGATAATAGTCATTAAGATTATTAGTGTTATTAACGGTGTTGTTGTTATTAGTATTATAATTATCGTTCTTAATGTCATTATTATCATTATTATTACTATAATTGTTACTATCATTATTATTACTATAATTGATACTATCATTATGATCATTGCTATCATTATTACCATCATTACGTCAACAATAAACATCATAATTGTTATTATTATCACTATCATCATCCTCATCATTACTAAAATTATAATCATTATCACATCATTATTAATAATAATATCAACATAACAATTCCCATTATTATCAAATATTATCATCATCATTACTCTTGTTGCTTTTATTCTTATCATCATCATCATCATTACTCTTGCTTTTATTCTTATTATTATCACCATCATCATCATCGTCATCATCATCACATCATCACCATCATCATCATCATCATTATCCTCCTCATCATCAATATCATCATCAAAACCCTTATTTAGCAATCATCATCATCATCATCATCATCATTACTCTTGCTTTTATTCTTATTATCCTCCTCATCATCATCGCCATCATCATCACATCATCACCATCATCATCATTATCCTCCTCATCATCAATATCATCATTATCATCAAAACACTTATTTTGCAATCTTCACTATCATCATTATCATCATCATCATTAAAACCCTCATTTTGCAATCACCATCATCATTATCATACATTTTCTTCTGCGAGTTTATCCTCCCTGTGCCTGACTCACAGCTGATCCAGAGGGAATTATATTTATAATCCGAAGGTGTATACGATTACCTGGTATATTACAGGTAGCAGGGGTATGACCGTGGTATCTGATGGCTGACCTGCAGTCTGTGTTTGTTTCGTTTTGTTATTTTGTTTGTGTATTTGTTTCATTTTTGTTTGTTTGTTTGGTTTTCTCGTTTTTCTGTGTTGGATATTGGAATTACTATTGTTGTTATTTTTGTCATTATTATTTTTGTTAGTATTGTTACTTTTGTTGTTACTACTATTATGATCATTATCATTATTATTATCATTAACATTATCATTATTATCATCATTATCATCATCATCTATCTACATTTTTCTTTAATGAATAAAGCGTGGAGGAAGAAGAAATCAACTTTTTACATTTTATATTTATTTATCAATTTATTTATCTATTTATTCATCTATTCATTCAGACTATACAGCCACACACAAACACACACACACACACACACACACACAAACACACATATACATATATATATATATATATATATATATATATATATATATATATATATATATATATATATATATATATGTATATACATATATATGTATATATATATTTATATACATATATATACATATGTATATATATAAATATATATACATATATATACATATATAAAGAAAAAGAGAGAGAGAACCCAAACACCAAAAGGGGAAAAATAAAACTAAGGCACAGAATTTGCATTACACGTACAACAACAGTTGAGCCCCACAACGTGCTTTTCTCCACCACAGAAAAGGTCTTAACACAAAGCGAGACACGAAAGACCCACAACACAGGGCGACAACATCATAACATTTCCACTCCCTGTTCGCAACGCCCTACCTGTCGCCTCACAACATGACTGCCTCCTGCATGAGGGTTGTTGTAGGAGTAACACATTACCTACAGCAGGGAGAGAACACCACCAGATTTTTTTTTATCTTTTTTTTTTTTTATAAAGAAACGTATAATTCGTTCCATAAATACATTTTCTCCTCTCACCGCAACCTTCTGACAAGCGCAACACCACAACACCAAGCTTACACCACTGCAAATCTACACCTACACCACCACTACATTCTGACAACCACAACCACAACCACAACCACAAGCGCGAAACTCTCCCGCACAGCAAAGTACAGTTGTTACAGTTGTGTACAGAGAGCGAAAAGTCTCGGCAGTACAGGCCCCAAGTCGCCTTATATGAGAGTCACACTCGGACATTTACCAGGCGAACGCTCCAGCCACAACAGAGGTGTGGTAAGAATTCACATAAATATTTCTCTCTATGTCCCTAGGAATATTTAAAGGAAATCCCGGCGGTCCCGTAGACGTGCCGAGCGTGGATCGTGTAAGGGCGATTTGCTTCGAGATAGGCCTATGTATGGCCTATAGGAGGCTGTAGATGGGCTTTGCTGGTAGGCCGAGTGGGTCTAGGGAGAGTAGGAATGTGAAATGAAAGAGATGTAAAAGAATAGCATGAATTAAAGCCTAATCATAATTGGTTGTTGTGTCGGTGGGCATACGCCACTGTTGCACCCTCCTGCAACTTGGGTGGTC
>NW_028234437.1:8029592-8032092 GCF_977035675.1 Penaeus japonicus
CTTGAATCAAAGTCATTACTAAAGATATAAAATATTTACGGTATGATAGGACATGCACTGCAGATGGAAAAAGGAATATTAGCGTTTGTGTTTTGTTTTTGATGTTGCTGATGTTATTATCATTTTCACCATCATTATGGATGATAATTGATAATATCATCATTATCACCATCATTATGGATTATAATTGATATTATCATCATTTTCATCCTCATTATGGATTATAATTGATATTATCATCATCATGAAACAGTATGGATATCATCATTATAAGACATCAATATACTTACTCACTGCAGCAATGTGATAATGATGATAATCATAATAGATATATCAAAAACAATGATAATGATGATGATGATAATAATGATGATAATGATGATAGTGACAATAGCAACACTAATTATTGTTACCATTATTATCACTACATCACTATTATCATTATCATTATCATCACTGTTATTATTTTCATTTGAATTTTCCTTTCGTTCATCTTTGTCTCTGACTCTCACCTGAGCACCCGACTGGCAGAGGGGGAAAGCGAGAGGGGGAGGGGAGGGGGACGGGGAGGGGAAGGGAAGGGGGTAGAATGCGTGTTTTCCCCTTGCCCTTCCCTGCCATAATCCCTACCCTCACATTCCCCATTATCCTTCCCTAATTTGTTATCTGTGTCCCCTCTCCACTTCCCCCTTCCCTCCTCTCCACTTTCCCTTCCCCCTCCCCCACTCCCATCCCCATCCCCATCCCCTACCCCACCTCCAATCCTATCTGTGCCCCCCCCCACTCCCTCACTCACTCCCTCACCCTTCCTCTACTCCCCCTCCCCTCTCCCTCCCCTCTCCCTCCCCCTTCCATCATTCCCACATGCACTGCAGTCTGAGAGAGAGAGAGAGAGAGAGAGAGAGAGAGAGAGAGAGAGAGAGAGAGAGAGAGAGAGAGAGAGAGAGAGAGAGAGAGAGAGAAAGATAAATAGATATATAGATAGATAGATAGAGAGAGAGAAAGAGAGAGAGAGAGAGAGAGAGAGAGAGAGAGAGTGTGTGTATATGTACGAATGTGTGTGTAGGTGTGTTTGCATGTGCTTTAGCGTTCTTTAAACTGCATATATTTGCGTGAATTTCTGTAATTATCCACACGTACATCATTATCCATAACGTTATCCTTCTGAGACGGATCATCCCTGCATTCGGCCAGGAAGCGAGGAGCGGCAAATCACCTTTATATTCTCTCAATTGCAGTCTCCCGAGTTATCCGCTTTGTAATTTGATGAATAATTCGCTTCAAAGACTTTACTGTGCGTCTGTCTCTCCGCCTTCGCTATACTTAGAACGTCTTAAGTGTATCGTTCACCTACTAAATATTACACCTCCCTAAAATACTATAATTTCCCCCCTCCCCCCCACCCCCACCATCACTGTAATTTTCCCCCGCCACTGTAAATTTTTGTCATCGTCTTTTTCCCCTAGTTAAACCACTAAGGCTTCTCTATATCCATCAAGTTAATATCCACGCCCCCTTCTTCTCTCGTTCTTTTTCTTTTGTCTTGTTTATTTATCTCTCTGTAGTTCTTGATTCTTCGTTTATTCTCTTTCCTTCCCTTCTCAATGTTAGTTTAGCCCTTTCCCTTTCTCTTTTCTTCTCTACCTCTTTCTCTTTCTCCCCCACCCATACCTAAAGTTTCCCCTTTTCCCCCAACATCTCTTTATAAATCTTTCGCGTTCCTTCTTCTTTTCTTATTCTCGTATTTCATTTTTTTAAATTCTTCACATCTGTGCTCTTCCTTAATTCTTCACCCGAACTTATTTCATATCTGTATTCTCCTCTCCCCTTTCCTCCCCACTATATTCCCTCTCTTCTCCCCTTTCCTCCCCACTATATTCCCTCTCCTCTCCCCTTTCCCTCCCCCCTATATTCCCTCTCTTCTCCCCTTTCCTCCCCACTTTATTCCCTCTCCTCTCCCCTTTCCTCCCACTATATTCCCTCTCCTCTCCCCTTTCCTCCCCACTATATTCCCTCTCCTCTCCCTTTTTCTCCTCTCTTCCCTTTCCCCGCCTCTTTCCCCTCCTTCATACCCAAACCCAACCCCTTTTTTCCCTACAACCATTTTATAGATCTCCCCCATGCCTTTTTCTCTCTCTTTTCTTCTCGTTTTCTTCCCTTCATTTCTTTTCATCTTACCCCTCCATATGTTCTTGTATCGCTTCCATTCTCTATCCCCTCTTCCACATACATCCCCTCCCCTCTTCTCCTCTTCCCCATACGTCCCCTCCCCTCTTCCCCATACATCCCCTCCCCTCTTCCCCATATATCCCCTCCTCTTTTCTCCTCTTCCTCATACACCCCCTCCCCTCTTCCCCATATATCCCCTCCTCGTTTCTCCTCTTCCCCACACGTCCCCTCCCCTCTTCCCCTCTTCCCCATATATCCCCTCCCCTCTTCTCCTCTTCCCCATACCTCCCCTCCCCTCTTCTCCTCTCCCCATACATCTCCTCCCCTCTTC
>NW_028234437.1:8039592-8049592 GCF_977035675.1 Penaeus japonicus
AAAATCGTTATTGATTTTTTTTTCTTTTTTTTTCCTTTGGCTTGATGAAAATAGAACGCAGATATTGATGCGTTGCGTGACTTTGTTTATTTGTTCTATTTATAATACTGGGAGTTAGAATCATGCTTTCTTAAGCAACCTCTTCTTTCTCGATTGGAAGGATAATGTCAATGTAGATAAAAGTATTTGATGATAATGATGATGATAGAAATAAGGATGATGATGAGAATGATGATGATAGAAATAATGAGGATGATAAGAATAATGATGATATAAATAATGATGATGATGAGAATAATCATGATAGCAATGATAATTTTTTTTTTATCATAATAATGATAATAAAACATTGATGATGCTGATAATAGCAACAAAGATAATGATTATAATAATAGCAACAACAAGAATATGATATTAATAACAACACTGATAATAATGATGATAATCCTCATCTTCCTCATCCTAATGATGATAATGATAACAATCATGATAATAATAGTAATGATAATAATAATAAGGATGACGATGATAATAATTATGATAATAATAACGATAATAAAATTAGTAAAAATAATGATAATAATGATAATAACAACAACGACAATAACATCAACTCAATCAAAATAAAAACATAAATCTTAACACTCCCTCACCCCCCCTCACCTCTCTTCTTTTTTTTTTTTCCTTTCTTTTTTAAAACTTCTTAAACATTTCTTATTTCCCTTGACAGCAGCTCCCAGCCCTCCGCCTTCAGATGGATCACTCGAAATGTTTTTCATAAAGCAAACTCTTTATTCCACCGTTGCCACTTACTAGACCTTCACATCTCGTAGTCTTTTGTCTTTTTTGTTTTTGTTTATTGGCGCACCTATCCTGTCTATTGTTTGTGGTGATAAATAATGGTTTGGTCGCCTGTTTGTTGTGTGTTTGTCTGTCAACTACGGCTGGAGATAGAACGTTCTGTTATCTGTTATAACAGTAATGGTAACAGCATCTTTTCATAGGATTGGATGCATAAACGCATGGCAGACACATAAACACAAACACAAGCACATACATACATAGGCACACACACACACACACACACACATAGACAAACACACATACACACTCACACAGACACATACACACACAAACATACGCTTTAGCTCTCTCTCACATAAACTCATACACATACAGACAAACAAACACACATGCACACACATGCAAGCAAACACACATACACAGACAAGCAAACAAAAACACACACACACACACACACACACACACACACACACACACACTCACACACACACACACACACACGCACGTACACACCCTTTTGCGCAAAATGCATCCGTCTAACGCTTGTTTCACCTCCCACCTGCCAGACGTGTACTCACTCAACCGCCTCTAGTTTTTCCTCTCTTGCTCTCTCTCTCTCTCTCTCTTTCTTTCGCTCTTTCGCTATCTCTCTCTTTCTCTTTCGCTGTCTCTCTCTCTCTCTCTCTCTCTCTCTCACTCTCTCTCTCTTTCGCTCTCTCCCTCTCTCTCTCTCTCTCTCTCTCTCTCTCTCTCTCTCTCTCTCTTGCTTCCTCTCTCTCTCTCATCACCTGCACATCCCCCTTCCCCCCCCCCCTCCCCTCCACCATCACTACTAGAATAACCCAAGCAATAATCCGAACAACTGCATTGATTTCCGAATTAGCCCTCCATTGCCTTCCCCGCTCTTCCCTCCCTCCCACCCTCCCTACCCTCCAATCCCCTCCCCTCCCTCCCTCCCACCCTCCCCTCCCCTCCCCTCCCCCATCTGTCTCCCCTAGGCATGACAATTCCGTTTTACAGGCCTCGCCTCGCCGGGGGATAATATTAAAAGGCAAAGTGTCAAGGTTGCCGCCGGGGAATCTCGTCCCGCGATGAATATATGCAAGCATTACTGTCTATTACGTCGTGTTCCCTCCGGGCTGTGATGGCACCGGCGCCCCCTCGTGCTTTTGGGCTCATTTTGCTGCTTGAAACCCACGTGAGGATGGCCCGTACGACCGAAAGCACGTAGTACTTTGTGGAGGTGGGTGGTTTGAGGGATGGGTGGGGGGATGAGTGGTGGGGTAAGGGTGGTGGGGTTGGGAGGAGAGGATGATGGAGGGGGGGTTGGGGGGAGTGATGCGAAGCTATCTCTCTCTTCCCTCCCTTCCCTCCCTCCACTTAAACCCTTCCCCCCTCCCCTCCCCTCCCCTTATTCCCTTTCCCAATGCCATCCTTACCTCCACACATCCTTACCTCTCCTCCTCCCCCCCCCACAGCCCTCCTCACCCTCACCCTCCCCCAACCCAGCCCTCCCCCCTCCCCCAACCTAGCCCTCCCTCCTCCCCCAACCCAGCCCTCCACCCACCCATCCCTCCCCCCTTCCCTCCCTCCCTCCCTCCCTCCCTCCACCCCATCCATCAAATCCCTCCGCCTCCATCCCTCCACCCCCACCTCCACTCCCACCCCCTCCCTCCTCCTTCCCTCTCCGCGCACGGCTGCAATTCAGCATTTACACAAACACACACGTGTCAGAGGCGTTATCTGCGGAGTACTCTAAAATTCTGATGGCTTCCGTGGCGACAGGTAAAGACTGAAGCACTGGTGAGGCTGGTGAATGGCGACATATCATACGCACGGGGAATATGGGGTTGTAAAGACTAGTTTTTTTTTTTTTTTTTTTTTTTTTTTTTTTTTTTTTTTTTTTTTTTTTACGGTGGGTGAGTGACGTGGAGGAAGAGGAGGGGGAGAAGGAGGAAGGGGAAGTGGAGGGGGAAGTGGAGGGGGAGGGGGAGGATCAGGAGGAGGAAGAGTAAGGGGATGAGGAAGGTGAGGAGGAGGAGGTTCAGGAGGAGGGGGAAGATCAGGTGGAGGAGGAGGGGGAGGGGGAGGAAGAGGAGTAGGGGGAGGAGGGGGAGGGGGAGGGGGAGGAGGAGGAAGAGGAGGGGGGAGGAGGAGGATCAGGAGGAGGGAGAGGGGGAGGAGGAGGACATATGGGGAGAAGGAGGGGGAAAATGAGTAGGATGAGGGGGTTGGGGAGGGGAAAGAGGAAGGAGGAGGAATAGGAAGGAGAAGGAGGAGGAGGAGGAGGAGGAGAAAAGGAAGGAAGGGCAGAGGAAAATTAGCAAAAAAATATGGAAAGTAGAAGGGAACCAGAAGGGGGAGGAAAAGGACAAAGAGGGAGATAAAGGAGGAGAAAAGGAGGACGTAGAAGAGGTGGAGAGATGAGGAGGAGCAAGAGGGTGAGGGAGAAGAAAAGGGGAGTAAAAGGAGGAGGAAGAAAGGGAAAGATGACGAAGAAGGGGTGTTGAGAAGAGGAGAGATGGAGAGGAAGAAGACGAGGAGGAGCAGGAGGATGAGGAAGAAGAGAATAAAGAGGAGTAGGAGGAAGAAGACGAAGAAGAGCAGGAGGATGAGGAAGAAGAGGAGAAGTGGAAATAGGAGGATGAGGAAGAAGAGGAGGAGGAGGAAGAGAACGCAGGAAGAAGGAGGAAGAAGAGGAAGAAGAGGAGGAGGGGGAGTAGGAGATAGAAGACGAGGAGGAGCAGGAGGAAGAGGAAGGAGAGTAGGAGGAAAAAGAGGAAGAAGAGGAGGAGGGGGAGTAGGAGATAGAAGACGAGGAGGAGCAGGAGTAGGAGGAAGAAGAGGAGGAGGGGGAGTAAGAGGAGGAAGAAGAGGAGGAGGGTTAGTAGGAGGAGGAAGAGGAGGAGGAGGAGGAGGAGGAAGAGAACGCAGAGGCTCGGTCGCAGGAAAGGGAGGGAGGAAATATCCTGCTCTTTTTGCATTAATCAATCTCCAGTTGATAGTATGTTTCCGAGTTTAGTCTCGTTGGCAAGGGAACTTAATAACTGTCACTCTTGTCCTTCTGTGCTTCTCTCTCTCTCTCTCTCTCGCTCTCTCTCTTTCTCTCACTCTTTCTTTCTCTCTCTCTCTTTCTCTCTCTCACTCTTTCTCTCTGTCTCTCTCTCTCTCTCTCTCTCCTCCTTCTCCTCTTTCTCTCTCTTCTCTCTCTCCCCTTTTTTTTCTCTCTCCCCTCTCTTCTCTCTCTCCTCTCATCTCTCTCTCTCTCTATACTCTCTTCCTTCTCTCTCTCTCTCTCTCTCTCTCTCTCTCTCTCTCTCTCTCTCTATATATTTATATACATATACATATCTGTATATATATATATAACATATTATATATATATATATTATATATATATATATATATATATATATAATATATCTATATGTATTTAACATTATATATATATGTATATATGTATGTATATATATATATATATATATATATATATATATATATATATATATGTATGTATATATACATAGTAATATATAAATAACATATAGATAGTAATGATACCTATAATCATCATCATAATCATACTGATTATAATTATGATTATAATCATACTGACAAAAGAATAATGATAAGATCCATGATAACAATAATAATAATAATTTTCATTACCATTAAGATGAGATAGGAACAGGATTGATAGGAGAATATAAAGTTAAACGGTTGCATGTCAAGGAATGTAACATGAAACAGCGATTGAAAATATTGCACATAAGGATGTCAATACGTTGGTAGCAATCGTGATGAATAGTGAAAAAGTGTGTGTGTGTGTGTGTGTGTGTGTATGTATGTGTGTGTGTGTGTGTATGTATGTGTGTGTGTGTGCTTGTGTGTGTGTGTGTGTGCTTGTGTGTGTGTGTGTGTGCGTGTAAATGTGTGTTTGTGTGTGTGCTTGTGTGTGCTTGTGTGTGTGTGTGCTTGTGTGTGTGCGTGCGTGTGTGTGTGTGTGCTTGTGTGTGTGTGTGTGTGTGTGATGTATAGGTCATTTCGTGCCAGCTAAATTAATTTAATAATTACGGCAATAATTGTAATTTTAAAAGATCGTTTTTATGATATCTAACAATCTACCATAGTTTTATGATTTTCACTTTTAATATTTTACTCATATTCGTATCTGGTAATTAATCCATTAAATGAATGATTAATAAGTCGTTATTTTGATAACATAAATGTCGAGTCACACACACACACACATGTACACAAGTATGAAAACACACACACACACACACACACACACACACACACACACATCTATACACAAACAGACAAACACAGAAACACAGAAGAAAAAAACAATCATTATACACAGCAATGCATGCACGTTATCTGTTGCTCTCGGACATACAAATGCATGGTATCATGTCAGATTTGTAATTACTTCACAAATGAAGAAGACATTTTTTCTTTTATAGAAGACATGAAAAAGACACGCTTCGCTCGGCGTTGAGAGCTGTGATCGTTCATAAGGTTGATATCCCATAAAATGTGTCCGTAACCGTAGACCTTATAGACATGATCTTGCATGACAGCCATTCTCGTGTTCATAATAACTCCATGTTATTACTGTTGATGATGTCATCATAATGAAAGCGACGTTTTTTGTCAACGAAAATGGCTCCTCAACACGGAACTCGCCCATGGAAAAAGAATATAAAAGAGAAGCATAAGGACGAGATAAAAAAAAACAACAAACAAGCAAACAGGTATTTCCACAAACGCGAACGGGCTGCGGAATCACCGGATAATTCCGTCCAATCAGGACTCGCCCTTTTACCTCTAGACAAAGTTGATTGGCTGACATCAATTCCCAGCGCGGATCGCATTACCAATCAGCGTCCATATTTTCGTCGAATGACCGTGATCACGTGTCGTTAGCAATTGGTGTCGTTTGGCCATTTGATCGCGTTTCTTAGGCAGCGATGTGGGGGCTCGGGACGTGACTTAGTATCCTTAATATCGCGATCAAGGGGACATATCGCGGAGGTCGTACGATACGCAAGATGAGAGAGGCGGGAAAAGAAGGATCACGGAGGAGGAGGAGGAGGGAGAAGGAGAGGGAGAGGGGACGAAGTAAGGCGAAAAGGCGACCCAACCTCCGTGACAGAAACAATAAATTTGCTTGTCCCCCCCGGTGATAAAATTCATTATACACAATATTTATTCGGAATAGTTTATCCGGCGTTGACATGAGGGGCCTAAGGACAAACACCGGGGCAGAGGGAATTTGACCCCAAGGGAAAGGGACCGAGATTCCAAAACGCCATCTCAAGGGCACTCTATTATCATGCCTCACACGTACAAGTTTTATACAAGCGCTAGGAGGGGAGGGGGGGGGAGAAGGGGGGAAGGGGAGAGGAAGAGGAGGAGGGGGGGAGGGATTTTCCAGTGTAAATTAAAAATTCTTGTCGAGCTAACTGTCAGTCGAACCAGGGACATGTTTATTCAGGCGCCTCCGGTCTGGAATGTTTCAATTTTGTGTCTTCATCATTTATTTGGCGCGTAGAGGTGGTGGTGGCGGGGCGGGTGTGTGCGAGGGGAGAGGAAAAGAGAGGAGAAAGGGGAGGGGGAAGGAGGGGTGAGGAAAAGAGAAGAGAAAGGGAGGGGGATGAGGGGAAAGGAAAAGAGAAGAGAAAGGGGAGGGGAGAGGAAAAGAGAAGAGAAAGGGGAAGGAAGGGAAGGGGGAATAAGGGGAGAGAAAAAGAGAAGAGAAAGGGGAGGGGATGGGGAAGGAGGGGAGAGCAAAAGAGGGGGGAAGAGAAGAGAAAGGGGAGGGGAGAGGAAAAGAGAAGAGAAAGGGGAGGGGAAAGGAAGGGAGAGGAAAAGAGAAGAGAAAGGGGAGGGGGAAGGAGGGGAGAGGAAAAGAGAAGAGAAAGGGGAGGGGGAAGGAGGGGAGATGAAAAGAGAAGAGAAAGGGGAGGGGGATGGAGGGGAGAGGGAAAGAAAAGAGAAAAGGGCGGAGGAGGAGAGAGAGGGGAGAGGGGAAGGTGCCTTGAAAAGAGAAGATATAGTGGAAAGAAAAGGGGAAGTTAAAATAGGGGAGAGGGAAAGAGGAATGAAAAGAGGGAAAGCTAGGTGTAAAGAAAAGAGAAATGAGAATGAAAAGAGGTGAGAGGGAAACAAGAGAGAAAGAGTGAAAAGATGGTAAGAGAGAGGGCAGTTAAAAGGGGGGGGAGGAAAGAAACATAAAAAGGGATAGAGGAGTAAAAAGAATAAAAGAAACTGTGATAAGGTTAGAGGTAAAAAAAAAGGGAGAGAGAAAGAGAAGAGAGAGAGAAGTGAAAAGAGGGGAGAGGAAAAGGGAGTGAGGGACGGAGGCTTGACGTGGCGTGGGACGTGATAAAAGAGTGAGTAGTGGCAAATAAGATAGGATGTAATATAGTAATAATAGGGCGAAGAAATTGGGAAATTGCTTTGTGAGTGTAGATGCCAAAAGGATAAAAAGAGAGAGAGAGAATAAAAAGAGACGGAGATACAGACAGAGAATTGGAAAGGGAGGGGAGGGGGAGGGGGTAAGAAAGCGTGCAAAAGAAAAAGAAAGAGAGACGCAAGATGCATAATAAGATTGATAAATAAAGGAAAATGATGGTTGCAAATTGAAGTAATTACTTCCCCAAGGGACCGCGGAGACAACGTAAGAATAGTTAAGATTCAAAGGTACGAATCTATCTCCTTCTCTTGTCTTCTCTTTCCCCTCTCCCTCTTTCCCTTCCTCTCCTCTTCTTTTTAGCTTTCTTCTTTTCTGTTTCCCTATTCTCTTCCCCTTACCCTTTTAATTTCTTCCATTTTTTATGTATTCAACCTCCCTTTTCCGTTTCTCTTCTCGTCCCCCCTCACCCCTCTCTCTTTCCCCTTACATATCTTTCCATCTCTCCTCTCTCTTCCTCAGCTTCTTTTCTTACATCCTTCTCTTTCTCTTTTCCTCGTTCTCCCCTCCCCCCCCCCTCTCTCTGTCCCTCTCCCTCTCCTCCCTTTCCTTCTCCATTCTTCCATCTACCCGCGACCTTACCCCCTCGCCCCTCATACGGTGGGGAATGTGTTGTTTACTTCGTGGCGATGGTTGCTATGGCAACACAGGAACGGCGAAGAGTTAATTTCGGGCGTCAAGAGGAAAACTGTAAAGGAGATTAAGGTCTAAACTCTAGGTCTTTGTCTCTGGGATCTTTGAACTTTGTCTTCTTGCCGAGAACAACATCTTCAGAGGCTTCTATTAGATTGTACAAGCTGATGTGCCGCCTGTTGGTTTTATTTGTTTTGTTCGTGTGTTTGTTTCATTCTGTCTGTGTTTGTTTTCGTGTGTTGAAAAGAAGGGGAAATGGAGGAATCTTTATGTGTTTGTTTTACGGGTCAATTTAGAGGGGATTGTTTATAACGGGTTCGTGTGTACAATGATGTTTCACATCCTTCGTGTACACGGAATACTTCCTCCACTTCACAATTGATCGTTGCCAGTGTGTGAACTCCTTGTTTCGAGCCTTGTATTCGAAACACGTGTGAGTATTAGTGGCGTGTTTCGGATCATGGACTCGAAACACGTGTCGGTGCGTGTACGGGACACACATATTTCGAATCCAAAAGTCGAAACACAGAACCGTATTTCGGATTCAAGACTCGAAAAGGCGGTTCGCACTGACAACGTAAAGTGGCAAACATCCAAATAGAGGAGGGAGGGGGAGGGGGAGGGACTGTACATACATCAGAAGCTGTGTATATATATTGGCCTTCATACAAAATCATCATCCTATTTTTTTCCCAAGTGCAAATAACCCCGAGTGTCAATGTTTCACTATGACGGCTCCACCCCGACAATTTTTCCATCATCATCAGTTCACACACCTTCACTCGCTCTCTCTTTATTTTCCACTTTTATCCAATCGTTTACATGCTTCCTTTACTCTCGTCTGGGTCTTTTGTAATATCTTGCTTTTGTTGATTTTATTTGGTGCTTCATTTGTTTGTTTGTTTTTATTTTTATTTTTTTGTTTTTTGGCTCTTGTCTGAGTCTTCGTTGATTCTATTTGGTGTTCTATTCGTAATTATAATTGTTATGTATTTTTCATTAATGTATATATAAATATATATATACATACATGAATATATATATATACATATAATATATTTATATATATATATATTATATATATATATATATTATATATATATTATATATATATTATTTATATATTATCAGTCTATTCATACTACTAATATTGATGTTTTTTATAATTATCATTACTATCATTAGTGTCTTTATTATGATTATTGCTATTACCATACTTTATTTAAGGTCTATCATCTTATCAAGTTACCCTTTTGTCACATTTATTTATTCTTACTTTGTGGCTTGGTTATCATGTCATTTACCAACACTTTCTATTTGTTGTTTCTTGCCTCTCCTCTCCCTTTACCCCCACCCCCCACCCCCACCCCTCTGTCTATTCGTTGTCACTTTATCTCTTCTCTTTCTACTTTTCTCTCCTTTTTTATCCTTCCATTTCCTTTTATCATCGCTTCCCCATCTCTCTTTTCCTTATCCCTTTTTCCCTCTCTCCTTCTCCTCTTGGTCTCCCTCCTTCCCTTCTCCTCCTCTCTTTCCCCCTCGCTCTCCTCCTCATGCTATCTCCCTCTCTTCTCTTCTTTCCCTCCTCTTCCTCTCTCTTTCCCTCTCCACTTCCCCTCCTCTTCCACCTACCCCTCCCACTTCCCCCCTCCTCTTCCTCCTTCCCATACCCCTCCCTCCTCCTTCCTCCTTCCCCTCCCTCCTCCTTCTTCCCCTCCCTCCTCCTTCTTCCCCTCCCTCCTCCTTCCTCCACCCCCACTCAACCTTCCCCTCTCCACCTACCCTCTCCTCTTCCACCTCCCCCTCCTCCTCCTCTCCACCTACCCTTACCACTCCCCCCCCCCCCGGCAAGGAGTGGAGCCGGGATAAGGAAACTGGCGGTGTAATCGAGGAGAAAATTAAACTTAAGTTTGGGCGCAGCGTCCTCGCTCCCCTGCCTCTTTGGGGGCTTCTTGTGTGCGAGTGCTTCTTCTTTTTTTTCTTCTCTTCCTCTTTCTTTCTTTCTTTTTCTTGGTTGTTTATTTCTTTTCTTTTCGTTTTTCTTTATCTCTTTTTTATTGGGTGTTGCTGGTGAAGTTTTGT